>NC_061116.1:161717582-161729697 GCF_002878395.1 Capsicum annuum | reverse complement strand
ATATATATATATATATATATATATATATATATATATATATATATTATAAGTGAGCCCAGAAATCTACTCAATGTATCCACAATTTATGATTCAACAACTCCAATTAGGGACCATCAGAATAAATATTCATGTAGACATCATTAATATAATATCAACTCCAAACTCGGGTAATAAGCCTCCGCAAGGGCATTATATCTAGAGTAAGGGTATTCAGATGCATAGAAAAGGACAATGACGTTAAATAAAGCCCCCACACGGGCAACACACAATATCAAATATCGCAAGCCAACCACAACAAAATATAATCCCCAACAGGGGTACACAACAATAAATATAATCTCAAAATATAAACCCCATAGTTATTTTCCCATGCTTGACTTATTCATTAACTACCCATCTCAATCTAAAAGAAGTTAAGCTATTACCTACCTCAAAGCAATAGAATCACGATCTTTCAAGCCGAAGCTTCCCTCATGAACGACCTCAGAACCAACTACAATATTCAAATTTAGCATCTACGAGTTAAAAAAAGCTAACGAGGTATCCATATTTGAACCGAGTCTACAATGATTTCAAAAATAAAAGGGCAAAAACTGAAATTTTATTTTAAAAATATATTTTCCATAGTTAAAGGAGTCTACAAGAGAAATCCCATATAAAAATGAGTTAAAAACAGGATCCAAATTAAAGAAAAATTATTTTCAAGCTTTACCTGCAACCCCCCCAAAAATCTATCAAAAATCAAAGAGGGTAAAAATGGAATCTTATTTGAAAACCATAATCCTCAGGTGAAAAGGAGTCTATGGGTGAAAATACAAGAAAAAAAAAGAAAGAATCAAAGTTCAAATCAAAGAAATACTAAATTTTCAAATTGGGGGAAAACCCCCCAAAACCTCTTTTGTAATCTTTTATTTAGAAGAATTTAGATGATAAAGTTGGTAGGAAATGAAATAGAATTGAGCTAGGAACTTACCCGCACAAACTTATGCAAGAAATCTCCCTCCCACTCTTGAAATATGATAAAAATGGTGAAAATGAGAGAAAAGGGGATAAAATCCCAAAATTGGGTTGTTTTCAACAAAGAAGAAGGGTTGTTGACCGCGCGCTTTGACCACACCAGCAACTTAAGAAACTTATTTTTGACCCCAGGACTCATCCGAAACCTATGAACATGAACTAATAAAGCAAATTGATCATGAAACACGTTCCAAATCCAATGAAGCCATTTGATTTATGAAAAAAATTTGTTTACAATAAATTAACCCTAGGACCCCTTTAGGCCAAAATACCTTTTTCAAATGGAGGATCGAAATACAAATAAAGTTTTCAAATCCGAACCTACCAAGCTACTAACACAAAATCAACGCTTCAGATCTGGTGGCATAATCCATTTTTGCCATCCGGCACTTGGATGAAAAAATGCTGATCGAGGTCAATTATTAGCTCTTAAAGCCTCAAAATAACCTTAAGCTCACCCAAAGCCTTCCCTAAGGACTTGGAATTGTGCCGACATCCTCAAACCCCAAAATCAATATGTAGCAACTATAGGAAAGAGAAAAAATGGCCAAAACCCATAAAAATGGGAATTCACAAATTCAGGACATTACAATATCTACTACTAAAACTCTAGTTCATCCTCAAACTAAAAGGCAAGAAAATATTTAAATCAGTAAAGGGATAAGGGTTACTACTATGCATATCGGACTCGACCTCCCAAGTAGCCTCATCAATAGGATGGGGTCTCCACTAAACCTTAACCACATGAATATCTCTAGAATGCAACTATCTAACATCTCTGGCTAAAATGGAGACTGGCTCAATGAAGGTCAGCTTCTCATTCAACTGAATCAAATCTGAACAAACCACATGAGACTCATTCGAAATATAGAGTTGAAGCATAGATACATGAAAAACTAGATAAACGGCTAAAAAATTTAAAGCAGTCTCCCCAACTATTCAGAAAATCTCAAAAAGTCCAATATACCTGGGATAAGCTTGCCCTTTAATCAGGCCTTTCATGGGTGACACATAAAGGAAGACGCTATCACTAATCCAAAACTCCAAGGCATGATGCCTATGGTTTGCATAACTTTTTTGCCTACTTTGGATGCTCGAAGTCTATCCTAAATCACTCAAACCCTGTACGAAGACTCACGAAGCAAGTTGGTGCCATAGGGTTTAACCTCTGAAGTCTCAAACCAACCAATAGAAGATCGGCAACACCTATCATACAACACCCTAAAAGAGGATATCTCAGTACTTGAATGGTAGACATTAATATAAGAGAACTCTGCCAAAGCCAAATGTTGCTCCCACTGACCTTCAAAGTCCATCGCACATGCATAGAGCATATTCTCCAAAACCTGAATAGTCCATTTTGACTGACCATTGGTCTGTGGTTGAAAAGCTGTGCTAAGGTCAACCCGAGTATCCAACTCTTCCTAAAAGTTCTGTCAGAAGATAAAAGTAAACACTAAGCCTCTATCAGAAATAATAGAATACTGGTACTCCATGAAGGTGAACTATCTTACGAATATAGAACAAGCTAGCATCTCAGTAGCGGATGAGATCTGAATAGGGACGAAACTAATTTGGTCATTCAATCCATGATAACCCAAATACTATCAGAACCACAAAAAACATGAGGCAACCCAGTCTTTAAGTCTATAATGATCCACTCCCACTTCCACCTAGGAATCAGTAATATTTAAAGCAAATCACCCGATCTTTGATGCTCGACCTTTACCTACTGACAACAGAGGAAACGAGCTACAAAATCTGCCACATCCTTCTTCATACCACTTCACATGTAAAATTGCTTCAAATCATGATATATCTTGGTCACACCTAGGTGAATGGAATATCTAGAACAATGAGCCTTCTTTAAGATTAGTCTAACCCAATCACCTATTCTCAATACACAAACTCTGCCCCCAATCCTCAAAAATCCATCAGAATCAAGAGATGCTACCCTAGCTTCGCCACTCAGTATGTTATCCCAAATCATCATCAAACTAGTGAGCTCAAATTTGCTCCATCAAGGAAAATCTTGCACCAACAAAGGCTAGGACACACCTGAGTGTCAAAATATTAACCCTAATCATATAGCTAGATAAATACTAAACCTCCAAGGATAAAGGCGACTCCTGGGTTAAGAGATGAGCTAAACTCCCCATACTAGCCGACTTTCGAATCAAGGAATGCACAACCATATTAGCCTTGCCTAGATGATACAAAATAGTAAGGTCATAATCCTTAAGCAACTCAAGACAACACCGTTGCCTCATATTGAGATATCATTGTCTGAGAATGTAATGAAGGCTATGATGGTCCAAGAAAATCTCACTAGGAACTCCATACAAGTAATGACACCATAAATTTAATAAAAATCCTACAACTACCAACTTCAAATCACCGATAAGATAATTTTTCCCATACGGCTTCAACTAATGATAGGCATAAGCAATCATCTCACCCTCTTGCATCAACACCTCTACCAAAACAACGCTAGAAGTATAGCAAAATATGGTAAAACCTACACCCTCCTTAGGCAAGGTCAAAATTAGAGTCAAAGTCAACAACTCCTTAAGCTTTTAGAAGCTCTACTCACACACATCCGACCACTAGAAAACTATATTTTTCTAAGTCAACTTGGTCAAAAGAGCCATAATAGATGAGAAATCCTCTACAAAACACCGATAATAACCCGATAAGCCAATAAAATTCTAAACTTGGTAGGTGATGTAGGTCCATCCTAGTCATGAATTTTTGATATCTTGGTCGGATAGATCATAATACTATCCTTAGTCACCACATGATCCAATAAAGAGATAGAATAAAATCAAAACTCACACTTAGAAAACTTGGCATACAACTTATCATTGCGTAATCTCTAAAGTACAATTCTCAAATGCTTCACATGGTCGGGCTCACTTTTTGAATAGATAAAGATTTTATTTATAAATACAATCATTAAGAAGTCGAGATACGTTGAAACACCTAATTTATTAAGTCCATGAATGTTGCTGGGGCATTGGGCAACCCAAATGACATATCAAGAACTCATAATGACCGTATCCAGTCCAAAAAGCTATTTTTAGAACATTTGAAGCTCTAATCTTGAACTGATGATACCCAGATCTCAAATTAATCTTGGAAAACACCAAGGCACCTTAATGTTGGTCGAGAAGATCATCAATGTGAGGAAGAGGATACTTGTTCTTAACTATTACTTTGTTCAATTACCTACAATCAATGCACAAACCCATAGAACCATCTGTCTTCTTCACAAATAAGACAGGCATAACCTAAGGAGATATACTAGGTCTAATAAACCCCTTACCTTATAAATCTAATAATTACTCTTTCAACTCTATCCATGCATCCTATAGGGTGGAGCAAAAATGGGCTTGGTGCTCAAATCTAAATCAATTGCAAAATAAATTTCGCAATTTAAAGGCATAATAGGCAAAGCCATAGAAAGCACATCCATGAATATACGAAAAACCTGAATAAAATCCATAGAAGGTGGGGAGGAAATACTAATATAATGGATATGAGCTAAATATGACAAAAACCTTTTCTTTATCATGTGATGAGCATGGAGAAAAGATCTAACACAATTTTAACCCATGAAGCGTACCCTTTTAAGCTAAACTTGGAATTTTTGGTATAACAAAGGTCATGGTTTTGGCATAACAGTCCAAAATAGAATGATAAAGAGCTTACCAATCCATACCCAAGATAACAAAATTGGCCACATCTAGGACAATGAAGTCTACCCAAGTCTCACAGCCCACAAAGATAACCAATAGGATCGGTATATATGATCCACTATTAAAGAATTTCCTACATAGATAGAAACATGAAGAGGCATCCTAGGAGGCTCACACATAATATTAAAATAAAAAATAAATAATGTAGACTCATAGGAGAATGTAGATCTAGGATTAAATAACACGGGAGCTGATCTATAGAAAACTAGGGCGATAGCGATAATAACAACATCAAAGGCCTCTACCTTAGGTATAGCAGTCATAGAATAATACTAAACACATTTGCTACCGGACTGAGTAACCTCTCGACCACCACTATGATCATTTTTACCCATACCTCGAGCATCTCTACTAGCACCGTTACCACTCTGTGAACCATCTCTCACTAGAGATATAGGAGTACGTCTAAAGATACCTCGAGGATAATTCTTGGCCACATGCTTAAACTCATTATATATAAAATACCATATATGACCTGACTTAATCTGAGGAGGTTCAGCTGAACTAGAACGACCTTTCTGCCCCGATGTTTGGCTACCCAAAGTCACTGAACCTGAAGGTTTACCACCTAATCCCTACAACTCAGCCTGAACTAGCCTTCCATGATTACCAAGGGAACTTTTACTTGAGAAATATTTACCTAGGAAGGTGTGTCCACTAAACTTACTATGATGATACAACTTTTTAGTGTCTCTTTGAGTAGCCTAGATAATAGATTCGGTCATCTTAGCATGCTCCATAATACTCTAGAAAGAAGCCCTTAAAACTACCATCTAAGCTATAGCTAACTGATACGTACGGTTGACCCCTTTACAAACTTCCAAATCCTCTCAAACTTGATGGAGATACTAGCAACTAAATATTTGGATAAAGTATGAAAATAAGCCTCATACTCAGTAATATTCATGGAGCCTTGCTCCAAGTGATCAAACTCATCTCACATCTAATATCTCAAGTTATATGGTACAAATATCTCCAAGAAGGCCTCAAAAAACTAAGTCCAAGTCATAGTAGGAGAACCCAAAGGTCTACAGTTAGAAAATGACCTCCACTAATCCTAGTCCATATCCATCAACTGATAGGTAGTATAAGCAACTCCATGAGACTCAAGGAATCTAAGATTATATAATTTCTCCTAGTAATCAACCAAAAACTCATACGCATCCTCCGCCACTAGCACCTCAAAACTTGGGTGGACCAAAGCAATTAAACCTCTCAAATTTCATCTAATCATCAGAAGACATAATAGTACTCGAAGCAATTGGTAAAATATTAAGTCCAACAGGCAATAAATCCACATGTTGACATACCATAGATGAAGGTTGTACCCCTAAACAAGGAATACCATAATCGGATATTAGAGCAGAAGTTAGAGAACCACTTGAAGTCTGAGGAATGACATAACTGGATACCACCACAAATGGTGGTACGACACTTGAAATTGGAGGAACACCAAGTGTAATCAATGGGAAACCCTCTGAATGAGTTGATAAATAAATTAATAAACCCTTTAAAACTAGGGTAGTAGTACCCTATGGAACCTAAGCCAACCCTGCATCCTCTGCATGCTCAAACACAGCTTAGAAGAAGTTCCCCTAGCTCTACCTCTGATCGAGGCTGCTCTCCTTTCCCGTTATCTGACTATGGACTATCCACGACCCCCGCCTTGCCTTCTAGTCTACGCTCCATTCTTAGGTGCTGGCTTAGTATCCTAAGCCTTACGAGATCTAGTCCTTATCATTTATTCAAAAAGAGTAAAATACAAGTTTAGAACATAGGGTTTGAATAACCCGTTCGATAAAAAAAATCAAATTCTAGAAGTTTTCCATATAGATATCTTATAGACTCTTGAAGATAGATGGGGACATCTACATACCAATCCATGAGACTCTACTAGACATTTTGCTCTTAAATATATAAGATTGGTGAACTTGGATACTTTGATACCAATTTGTCACAACCCCAAAATGGGTTATGATGGTATATATCACATTCGAACCTTGATAAGTAAGTCAATTATGCAAACTGAAAAAGGAAAAATAGAATTGATAATAACATAACTCAAATGCGAGACTTCTAGAGTGAAGTCAAGCTAATACAAAATGTAATTAAAATAAAAGCCTGAAAGAAATCTTATAAATTAACAAAATTTGGTGTCAAAGTGTAAGAGCATCTAGTACTTAACAAAATCTAAGATACATGTCTATCTCTGAAAATAAAATAAAGACATAAAGTAAGATATGAGGAGGTACGAAGTCAGCTCTGAAAATCCTAAAGCACCCAGTACCTCGAACACTACTCCACAGTACAACTAATATCAGCCACCACTTCTGGTACTCATATTCGAATTTGCATCGAAAGGGAACAGTAGAGATGATACGATCCACTTATATTTAGTAGGTATCACAGGTTGACTGAGCAAGGTAGGAAATAAAATACGTAAAATATACTATACGCACATCACATGCAAGCATAAAAGTCCCAAACTATAGATCATATTATCTCTATTAACAGATCTAATATATGAATACACAAAAATAGAAACAACAAAGATATATATACAAAAGTATACAAAAACTAAGCATAAGTAAAGATAGCGAAAATCAAGCAAGATGCGTATGGATATGCAATGTTTGCAATATGGATGGGATAAATAATGAAAGTTATCACATGACTTTTCCTATACATCCACCGAGCTCGCAGCTACCACGTAGGACCTATAAGGGGTTTTCCACCCATATACTATGTCTCAATCTCAATCTCATCTCACTCTTCGACTCGTGTTCATAGAGAGGGTTTTTATAAAGGTGTCTTATATTTTTTCAAAGATAGTATTTCTCAGTAGTACCAGTATCTCATAAATGTATATGTATCGAATGAGGATATAATGATCACAATCAACTCAGTATGATGATACCCAATAAATCAAATATCGACATATATATATATATATATGTATATATATATATATCCCAAAAATCAACTTAATCTATCCATAATTCATGATTCATCAACTTCAACCAAGAAACATCAAAATAAATATGCATGTAAGACATCATTAATATCATATCAACCCCTAACTCAGGTATCTTATCATGATAAAGGAAATCAATGCTCGAATAAGGCCTATGTTAGAAAAATAAGCCCCCCACATGGGTATCATATTAGGAATAAAGGAATTTAGATGCACAAATAAATCCAATAATGTTAAATAAAGTCCCCACATGGGCAATATATAATAACAGATATCACAAACTAGCTACAACAGAATATAAGCCCACACACGGACACACAATAGTAAAAATAATCTCAAAATATAAGTTCATATTTATTTTTCTCGACCCATAGCATGCTTTACTTATTTATTAACTACCTAGCTCAATCTAAAAGAAGTTAAGACATTACCTACTATGAAACAATAGAATCTAAATCTAAAGTTCTTCAGCCCAAAGCTTTCTCCTTACGAACGACCTCAAAACCAACTACAACGTTCAAAGATAGAATCTACACGCTAAAGAAAGCTAACGACAGTCAAATTTCCCATATTTTGGACGAATCCAAAATGGGTTTGAAAAATGAGTTCAAATTATAAGGGTAAAACTAGAATTTTATTTTAAAACATATTCTCCAAGGTTAAAGGAGTCTACAGGAGTAAACCCACACGAAAATGGGTTTAAAAAGAGGCCCAAATCAAAGAAAAACCATTTTTCAAGCTTGCAAAAATTCCAAAAATCTATCAATAATTAAAACTTATTAAAACTAAATCTCATTTGAAAATCATAATCCTCAAGTCAAAAGAACTCTATGGGTGAAAATCCATGCAAAAACGAGAAAAATTGAAGTTCAAATCAAAGAAATACTAAATTTTCAAATTGGGGGGAAACCTCCAACCCACTTTTGAAATCTTTGATTTACAAGAATTTAGACGATAAAGTTGATGGAAAATGATTTAGAATTGAGCTAGGAACTTACCCGCACAAACTTACACAAGAAATCTCTCCCAAAATCTCCCTCCCAAGCCCTTAATATAGTTAAAATGGTGAAAATAAGCAAAAAAGAGATGAATCCCAAAATTAGGTTGTTTTCAGCAAAGAAGAGGGGTTGTTGACTGCGCATTGATCGTTGACCACACACGTTGATTGTATCAACAACTTAGAAAAACTTAATTTTGATCTTCAGGACTCATCTGAAACTGTATAAATAGGAACCAGGATTACAAATTGATCATAAAATATGTTCAGATCCAAGGAAATCATCAAATTAAGAAAAAAATCATTTACAATAAATTAACCCCCGGGACCCCTTTGAGCCAAAATACACTATTTTTCAAATGGGGGATCGAAATATAAATAAAGGTTCCAAACTCAAGCCAACCACGCTACCAACCTAAAATTGATGTTCTGGATCCACTGGCATAACCCATTTTGCCATCTGATACTTGGATCAAGAAATATTGACCTTGGTCTATTATTGGCTTTAAAGCCTTAAAATAACCTCAAACTCATCCGAAGCCTTCCCGAAAGACTTGGGAACTCTGGTAACCATTCCCAAACCCCAAAATAAAAATGTATCAACTATGGAGAAGGAAAAAAAATTAAATACATAAAAATAAGAATTCACAAATTCAGGTCATTACACGCCTGTGAGTCATAATGTAAAGAGACCAATGAAGCTTGTCTTCCCCATAATGACACATATGCCAAAAGATTTCTCAGCCATAAAACTTCTTGCTCTAATAACTTGAGAGCAATAAATTCAGATTTATGGTAGAACATGCTATACATGTCTGTTTTAAAGACTTCTATGAAGTAACGCCTGTGTTCAAAGTAAACACATAGCCATCGGCAGAGCTGACTTTATCATTGTCAGATATCCAGTTTGCATCATAAAACTTTCTAAAATATTAGGAAATTTATAAAAATGCAAACACCAATCTGTAGTGCCTTTCAATTACCTTAACAAGAGATTAAGAACATTCTAATGTTCACGACTTGTATTATGAGTATATATATTCAATGTACTAACAACATAAACTATATCAGGCCAAGTATAGTCATGAGAAACATTACACACCCAATTTTTGGCATATTTAGATTAAGAAATAATAGAATCTTTAATCTTTTTCTAGCATATGCTAGGATTATAAGATGTTCTCACTGAAGCTACATCAAAACAATCAAACCTTTTCAATATCTTTTCATTATAATGAGACCGACACAAATAGAAACCATTAACAGATCTTTTGCTTTTAATCACTAAAATCACATCAGCTTCTTCAAAGTCTTTTATTTCTAAATTAGAAAGCAAAAATTGCTTAGTCTCATTTACAATATTCACACTAGGGACAAAGATTAACATGTTATCTACATAGAAACATATAATCACACAATCTAATCCCATTATTTTGGAATAAACATAGTTATAGAATGAATTAAAAACAAAGTCATTATCCATTAATGTGAAAGTAAACTTTTTATACCACTGCTTAGGTGTCTGCTTTATTCTATATAAGGACTTCCTCAATTTGTCTTTCATATAAGGACCTCCTCAATTTGCATTCTTTATCCTCTTGTCGAGGGGACCACAAAACTCTCAGGTTGATTCATATATTAAAAAGGAGCAGCAGGACAAATAGATATGTATGCTTACTAAATGTATTCTTAGCTTCTGTAATGTTGTACCAGTACAAATATATTAAGTAAAAGGAAGGAAATTAGAAAAAGTATGGTATGATTCTTTGTTATGTTAGCAAAGTAGTATAAAATTAATCAATGATGATATTGATTAATGACAACCAAATGACCAAGGAGAATTGATTTGACACTTATAAACATAAGAATTTTTTTTCATACAAGTTATTGTTGTTTTGGATCATACATCAGAAATAAGTTCAGTACTACTAATCCACTTTCTATATATACTCTCAAACACTTTTATTGCTAGTTTAAATTTTTTCTTAACACTCAAATGTCAATTTCATGTTTTTCTCATGGTTCACCTAAAGACATCTTCCCTAGAAGATGCTTTATCATACAAGACATTTAAGGGCTTATTTGGTCAAGAGATAAAAGATAATTAATTTTGAGATTACTTTTAAGATAAGCTTATCCTAGATTTGGTTGGGACAAAATGCATCAGATAACTTATTCCAGAATTAGTTATCTCAAAATTGCAGTATTATTTTTTGTTGAAAAAAAAATAATATTGATATGAAATTGGAATTAAAATAGTAAGAGAGTTGTCGCAAACATTGTGTCTTTGCAATCCACTGCCTTGAAAGGAATTTTGGTCCGATTCTTATATTCGATCGTTACCCAAGATTCCACAGTACTATCATACCTGTGTACTCATGTCTAAAATTTTGGAGGTTGCTCAAAATTATTACCCAAAGTAAAGAACTTAAGAAGAAAGGAGGGAGATTTTTTTCTTTTGGTTTGTTGGTGTACCTTTTGTTTACAAATAGAGTGTTTTATATAGGTGAATAACAAAGATGTTACAAAAGTTGAGTTAATGGTGAATTGGATGAATCAACTCATCAATTAAAGAAGAATTGTCTCAACAAATGAATTCAAAGGGGAATAGAAAGAACACAATTACAAAAGAAGTAAGAAGTTATATTTTCTTACAATGCACTTTGTAAATGTTTTTGCAACAATGTATTTGGACTTCTTATATTGGATATGCTTAAAGAAGCTTTATATTTTGCATTGTATCCATTTAGAAAAATTGCTTTCATTTTATCCACCTTGAGAGTAGGATAACTAATCCCCAAGTAGCTAATTTTGAGATGATTAATTCTGAGATAATTTATTTACGACCAAATGATATGACTAGCTCAAACGTTTGAAATTCATAGACCCTTCATCAAATGATCTAGGGACCTCTACCACACCTAGAAATGTACATTACTATGAGTCATTATCATTCAAATAACAAGGCTAAAAAATACCCCTGAACTATCCGAAATAGCTCAAAAATTCCCTTTGTTAGATTTTTAGCTCAAAAATACCCCTCCGTTAAATATTTGGCTAAAAAATACCCCTCCCCCTAACGGAATTCGGAAAAAAATCAAAAATACCCCTGAACTATTTGAAATGGGTCAAAAATCCTCCTCTGTTAAATATTTGGCTCAAAAATACCCCTCCCTTAACGAAATTAAATTATTTCGATTATTTCGTTAATTTATATAAAGTTCATCATTTAATTTATATTTCGTTAATTTCTTTAAGTGAAAATTTATATTTCGTTAATTTCTTTAAAGATTAAAAAGATGTAAAGTGAAAATACCTTTTTAGAATAAATATATGTTTATTTTCCAAATCAAATTCAACCAATTTATA
>NC_061116.1:161651433-161717482 GCF_002878395.1 Capsicum annuum | reverse complement strand
TGTATTTTTGAGTCAAATATTTAAAAGAGGGGTATTTAACAAAATTAAATTATTTTAATTATTTTGTTAATTTATATAAATTTCATCATTTAATTTATATTTCGGTAATTTCTTTAAGTGAAAATTTATATTTCGTTAATTTCTTTAAAGATTAAAAAGATGGAAAGTGAAAATACCTTTTTAGAATAAATGTATGTTTATTTTTCAAATTAAATTCAACCAATTTATATTATAATTCAAATACTCTTTTTCATTATCTTATTTTAAAATTAAAAAAATACTTTTATGTAAAAAAATTAAAGTATTAGGATTAAAAAGTTAAAGTTAGGGTTTAATTCAATCAAAATAATTTAATTTCATTAAGGGGAGGGGTATTTTTAAGCCAAATATTTAACAGAGGGGTACTTAACGAAATTAAATTATTTCGAATATTTCGTTAATTTATATAAAGTTCATCATTTAATTTTTATTTCGTTAATTTCTTTAAGTGAAAATTTATATTTCATTAATTTCGTTAATTTATATTTCATTAATTTCTTTAAAGATTAAAAAGATGTAAAGTGAAAATACCTTTTTAGAATAAATGTATGTTTATTTTGCAAATCAAATTCAACCTATTTATATTATAATTCAAATACTTTTTTTTATTATTTTATTTTTAAAATTAAAAAAATACTTTTATGTAAAAAAAATTAAAATAGTAGAGTTAAAAAGTTAAAGTTAGGGTTTAATTCAATCGAAATAATTTAATTTCGTTAAGGGGAGGGGTATTTTTTAGCCAAATATTTAACAGAGGGATATTTTTGATTTATTTCAGATAGTTCAGGGTATTTTTGATCCTTTTCCGAATTGTGTTAGAGGGAGGGGTATTTTTGAGCCAAATATTTAACGGAGGGATATTTTTAAGCCAAAATCTAATGAATGACATTTTTAAGCTATTTCAGATAGTTCGGAGTATTTTTGAGTCTTTTTCGTTCAAATAATTGTTTGAACCTCACAAACCTTTCTTTTGGTCTGCCAGTCATCCTCAAGTCTGTTCATGAGATTTGTTTTCCAAATACATACGATAAGATCTTCTGAGTAATTCGTTCTTTACAAATTCTAATAAGAATCGGACAGAAGAAAAATTTAGTAAAAAGGATTGAGTAATAAGAATCGGACAAATTCTTATCCATGTATTATTAAATTCAGTATAAATAATCATATGATTTTTGTGGTTACTTATTTCTACTGCCCGTGGATTCCTCTTCACACGGTCACCGTACTTCTTGGCTAACTGAAGGTAAGTTTTTTCAATTATTTCTACCTTTATTTGATAAATAATAAATATTAAATATGGTAGTATAAGGCAACTAGGATTCTAAATTTATTTTACTGAGTTAATTTAGGATTCTATCTTACCGAAAATAGGATTATTTCACTGTTCTTATTTCATCATCATTATTTTAGGGTTCTCAGCATTATTTCTCTAATACCACTAAAGCATAAATCACCAGCATCCATCATTGAAATAATTAAAAACTATTATCAACAAATTTCATGGTAATAATTTTTCTTATTATTTTTTATAACTCAGATTTTAAAAAGATGTGTGCAAGAAACATAATTCAACTTACAGAGGCTTAGTTCATCATCCTTCAATATACTTGATATACTACCTTTTGAAACTCGAATTTCATATCATTTTAAGATAAATTATTTTTAAGAAACTTATTATTTTGAACAATATCGTTTGAATTTTTAAGCTAAATTTATTTTTATTAATCTAACATCCGTTAATTATATGTTGCAGGGCAAATTAGGATTGGCTAACTTACATGAGCAAAGTGCAGGAGGTGTTGGTCTTTACAGGAGGAAATAGAAAATAACATGAGTGAAATTGTACCATTTATTCTCTAGTCTGGTGATGAAAAAATCAATAGTGCCATATGAATGTATGGAGTTTCAACCACTTGATATTGCATTTTAATTTTATTTTGATTATACTTATCGTAGTGATTTTAGTCTGTGTAAAAATTCAAAAAGTAGATCAATTAAAGATAAATCAATAATCGTTCAAGAATTTATTTGTTCGGTAGAAGAATTCTTTAAAAAAAATCTAAAGAATAATATGCAGTGAGATGAAACTAGTGAAGGGTGAAAAGAGATGATTTATTTGTCAAAAAAAGAAGAAAACTGGTTTCATTGCTAGGATGATCTCAAACCATAATCATAATCTTGCTTCTCCATATAGCCAAAAATTCTTACAATCAAAAAGAAAAAAGTTGGAGGCTAAAAAAAATCTTATTGGTCTATTAAATAATTCAGGTGTCCGTCCTAGTAAAATTGCATCGATATTAATTACTCAGGTAGGAATTGTCGAGAATCTCAATTTAATTGAGCAGGACATTCAAAATTATCTGAGTACTAAAAGGCAAAAGAATCTTGAGAAAAGGGACGTCCAATTAATGTTAAACAACCTTCAAAGCGCCAATTTGAAAGTTTGGGATTCTTTTATGCAATACAGATGGATGTAGAAGACTATTTAACTAATTATTTTTTCGTTGATGCTAGGTCTAAAATAGCTTATAAGAACTTTGATGATGTCGTCATTTTTGACCCTGCATACTTGATAGATAGATTTAAGATGCCTTTTGTCCCATTTACTAGAGTTAATAATCATTATCAATCGATTTTATTTGGTTGCGATCCTTCTTTGGGATGAAATCAATAAACTTTTGAGTAGTTACTTCACATTAGACAAGTGGCAATGTTTGATATTTTGCCTCGTATAATTATCATGGATCAAGATGCTGCAATGACAAACGTAGTCACATGTGTTTTCAAATTTTGCACACAACTTTTGCATGTGGCACATTGAAAAGAAAATTTTTGAATATTTAAGTCATGTCTATAAATTTAATGATTTCAAAACTAAGTTTAGTATGTTCGTACATGCTACATCTATGTCAGAGAAATTTGAAGTTTTTGGATTGATATTATGAAAATATACTATTTGAAAGATAATAATTGGCTGCATACAATATATGTAATTTGTGAAAATGGATTCCAGTATATGTGCAAAGGAATTTTTGTGCTGGAATGTCAACAATTCAAAGAGGTCATAGTATGAATAAACTTTTTAAAAGACTATCTTAACTCAAGTTCACCGATGAGTATATTTATAGAGCAATATGATAAATATATTGATGCTAGGTATGATAAATAAGGGAGAAGGAATACAAGACTAAATATTTCAAGGCTATTTTGAAGACTTTATATCCCAGGGAGGATGAAGCAACGAAGGTATATACCAGAAAAATATTTCAAAAATTTCAAGAAAAATTGATTCAGTCTCAGAAATTTATTTCAGAAAAGGTTGAGGTTTGGAATGGAATACATATTTATAAAGTTAGTTGTTTCAAAAACAAACACCTACATACACTGTTAGATTGAACCTTATACTGAAAGATTGCCATGACCTAAAAATGGGTCTTGATGATACTTGTCGTGGCTCAGCCTTGATAAGTATAAGTAAGCCAATCACTCATATTGATAAAGAAAACATGAAATTGACAATAACATACACCAAGACGATATTGTTAGAATAAAGTCAAGTCAAACACAAAATATAATTAAATGAAAATCTAAAAGAAATCTCATAAATCCCCAAAATTTGGTGTCATAGTGTAAGAGCATCTAGTACATAATAGAATTGAGAAATAAAGACATAAAGTAAAATAATAGGAGGTCTGAAGTTGGCCCTGTAAATCTTAGAGCACCCAGTACCTCAAACACCGCTCCAAAATCAATACGAGATCAACTGCCATATTCGGTACTCGTACTCGGATCCACACTGAAAATGCACAGTAGAAGTGAGTACGGTCCACTTGTACTTAGTAGGTATCATAGGCTGACTTAGCAAAGTAAGAAATAAGATAAGTAGAATATACTATGAGCATGCCACCTACAACCAGAGAAGTCCCAAATGGCAGCTCACACCGTCTCCACTAATAGTTCTAATAAATACCACAGAAATAAAACACAAAACAAATATATATATATATATATATATAAACACATATCAAGGAAACTAAGAAAATCAAGATAGATGTACAAATGCAATGTAATGTAATATTGATGAAATGAATGATGAAAGTCATGGCATGACTTTCTATATACACCCACCGAGTTTGCAACTACTATGTAGTATCCATGGAGGGTTCACAACCAGTATATGGTATCTCATATCTTAATCTCAATCTCAACTCTCCTCTTTATCTTTTGTTCACAGAGAGAATTTTCATAAAAATGTCTCATTTTCTTTTAAAAATAGTGTTTCTCAATGGTACCAATGTCTCGTGAATGTATATGTATGAAATGAGGATACAATTCTCACATTCAACTTAATAAGATGATATTCAATCCCTTCAACATGTATATGTATAAGTGAGCTCAGAAATCAACTCAATATGTACACAATTCATGATCATCAACTCCAATTAGGCACTATCAAAATAAATATGCATGTAGCACATTATTATTATTATCATATCAACCCCTAAATCAGGTATTTTATCATGATAAGGGAAACTAGTTCTCATAAGAGTCCTATATTAGCAAAAAAAGCCCTCACACGGGCGTTATATCTAGGATGAAGGCATATAAATGCACAAATAAGACCAATGATGTCAAATAAAGTCCCCACACGGACAACACCCAATATCAGATATCACAAGTCAACAACAATAGAGTATAAACCCCCACATGGGCATGCAACAATAATAATCATACTCAAAATATAAATTCCATAGTTATTTTTTCCAACTCATAGCATGCTTTACTTTTTTATTAACTACCCAACTCAATATGAATGAAATAAGTCATAACCTACCTCAAAATGACATAATTCTAATATAAAGTGCTTCAACTCGATGCCTTCCCCTCTTAAGTGGCCCAAAATCAACTACAATATTCAAATATATCATGTATGCATTAAAAGAAAGTTATCGATACTCACACTGCCTATATTCGGGCTGGGTCCAAAATGAGTTCAAAAAATGAAAGAAGTAAAACTAAAATTTTGTTATAAAAACATATTCCTCAAAGATGTAGGAGTCTATAGGAGAAAATCCACGTAAAATGGGTTAAAGATGTAAAGACCTGCAAATTTGATAAAATATATGAAATTTATGATTTGACTATTTTACCCTTTCCTGTAGTTGCATTTTGACATTTCTGGGGTATGGGGGGTGATCAACATGATTTCTGATGTATTTTGGTACCATTTGTGCGATGTTGTGGTTTTTGGAGGCTTCGAGAGCTTTATTATGGACCTGTTTGGTTATCTTTTGATCCGTGTGATAGATGGCTGAACGGACTACACCATCAACTCCATAATATTGATTTTAGATTAGGTAGACTTTTGATTTGAGTCCCGATGCACCCGAGCTCATTTCGACGTGTTGGTCGAAAAGTGAGAAAATTAAAAATATTTGTGTGGGACTCACATTTGGTTAAAACGACCTTGGATGGAAAATCAGACTTTGCCAGTGCGTCCTGTAAATCGATTTTAGGTTGGTAACATATTTGGTGTGATTTTACAGCTTTTAAATCTCATTTCGACCCTTAATTTAAAAATTGTAATTTTGAATTCGGGGGTCAACTATGTGAAAATGATATTTCTTTTGAAAATCTGATATTGTCATTGAGTCTGGAGTATCGAATTTAGTGTGGTTACATAGTTTGTTTGTGTATATCAAACTCCAAATGAATTTTGGATACCCCATCGAAGTCTGTTTCTGGACTTAAAAATCTAATTTTTTTTCAAAAGAAATCGGTGCAGTCGAAAAAATAGCTTTTACCCCTCTTTTTTTGCTCATTTTTCTCATTCTTTCACCTTGCCTCTTGAGAGTTAAATCTAAAATAGTGTGAGATCTTAAAAGTGAAGCCTGGGAAGATAGATTAACATTTATTTCTTGATTCTATTACGGATTTAAGGTGAGATTTCATCCTTTCTTACTCTAATTCCTTGATTAATTTCTCAAACTCCAAAAATCTTAGGGCTTGATTTTAAACCTCAATTTCACTTCTTTTCATTTGAATAATATTTTAATCTTATAATTACTAGTTTTTCATCAATTTAATCTTCAAAACAACTTCGATTCTTGATTTTAACACGAATTTCAAAGATTTTACCTGGTAAAGCTCAAAAATGATCTTCCTTCGATTTGAACCTTGTTTTTTATGTGAGTTTTCAGCGTTAAATTCCTAAAAATATGAAAAACACATTTTTGAAGTAAAGTTACAATTTTGCCCTTCTTTTTTGAAAATCCATTTCAGGGGTCCATTTTGACCCTGGACTAAAAGCAGAAGATATGGGTATCATTAGATTTGTTTTGATTCATAGATTCTATATTCCCTGGTTTTAGTTGTTTCAGGATCGTTCATTGAAAGTGAGGTCGTGGGTTCAAAGTATAGCAAATCGATTTTAACATTTGAGGTAGGTTATGACTTAACTAATCATGAAAAATGACTATCTATATATTGTGCCCATGTAGGGGCCTATATGTGATATTAATAGCCTTGAATACATGTGAAAAATGATATTAATAGCTGAAAGAGATCACGTCATCACTAAAAATACTTTTTTTTACCTACGAAATAATTTGTCACTAGAATATGTCATAATTAGTGACGATAGCAATTGTCACAAAATACAAAGTTAATTTGTAGGTAATAAGTGGGTTATTTAGGAACAAAATTAATTCGTCACCAAATATTATAATTTGATGACGAATATGTGATGAATATGATATGGCTTTAAAAAGTAAAAGTAAAGTTTTTACAGACACAATATTTCGTCACTAATCACAACCATTTGTATTTAGCTAGCTAGGTTTTCATAATTTGAAACTGAAATCATATATAAATATCTTAAACATCATTATAAAGAGCGTTATACAAATTTAAAAAAAAAAAACATACCAAAGAAGTAAGATAATAGGAAAAACTAAATAAATTAAAAACACAGTCATATATTAATTAAGAACAACCAAAATGGCATTCATGAGATAATATCTCACTAGATACGTTTAAATAAATTCACAATGACCAAAATTCATCCAACTTGAAAGTCTAACTGAGATATACTAAACATTAACAAAACGAAGATAATAAAATGAAGGTTTCTTCTCAAAATATCATTGCAAAAGCATTTTTTGTAGCAACTAGTCTTGATTTCTACCTTCCACAACCTATATAAAAAAATTCAACATTAGAATTCATATGTTATGATATCATGATATACTGCAACAACAATGTATTCTTAGCTTAATTTCACAAATTAAAAATGGATTCGATGTAGACCTTACCTCTTTCACAATAACAAAGAAAAGATCCTATGTATATAGATTAGTCAAAAATCAAATTCCCTATTACCTTGCAATTGTCTCTGTGCAATATTTTTTTTTTTTAAATCAACTAAATATTCATTTCCTTTGAATTTGTAAACAATGCTTCATTAGATTTCTCGAGGAAAGGATGACTTTGAAGAGTATATATTCGCCAGATTTTTTATTTATTTTTGTAATATCAACTTCTCTCCAAATAAAGTCCGAAAACCCATCTTACAACATGAAATAGATTAACATTTATTGCATTATAATTATTAAAAAAAATGAGTTATCATAGTAATAAAATGTTAAGAAAATAGACCCAGAAAAGAAAGGAAAAAAAGTGGACAACATTTTTTATATATTTATCCTTCATAAAAATCTGTATGTTGTTTAGTTCAACCAAGTTATTAATTACATAATAACTATTTTGTTGATAATTTTACCTAAGTTTATCTATATTATTTATATTACTCCCGTCTATCACCATCTAAAATTAAATAAAAAAAATCAATCGGAGGAAGTTATTATGAACAATGAAAGTTAATAAGTTCTAAATGTATAATTTAAATGGTTGATGAAAAAAAAACTAAACGTTACATATTTCACGTTAACCATTTTAACAATATAATCAATAGGAGTAGCATAATGTGAAGGAAGTGAAGAGTTTCACCTACCTTTTGTCAACATGGAATATAAAAGGTTGGAAAGAGAAAGGGAAGCATGATTCATGATTGTTCTACATTCAAATATAGGAAATATACAGAAATCTTACTGAATCATCAGGATCAGGGGTGTACAAATCAAATCGTTAAGTGAAACCGAATCGATGAACCAAATCAAACTGAGGAAAAAAACTGACTTATGATTTGGTTTGGTTGGTTTGATGTTATAAAAAAAATCGACCATTCTTGGTTTGGTTTGATGTTGACAAAAAAAAATCAAAGCGAACCCGAATCAAACTGACACACACACACACACACATATATATACTTATAATATAATTATATATATAATATTATAATTATAATTATAACTTTTTACATATAAAATATTAATTATAATCTACTTTTTAAATACTTTTTCAACTAGTTTTAGTAATTTTAAATAATTTGAAAGTAGATGTAGACATATATTCAGCTTTATAGGGGGGTGTGCGGATTTAGTAGATTAAATAGATTTATGTAGGTTTCTAATGAATCTATTTTTATTTGTGCGTGGATATTTTGTTTCAATATCTTTTAATAATTTACTTTTTTCGTAAGATATATTCATTAATTATTTTATCCGGTAGTAATTGCAGAGTTACAAATTTCTGTATAATATTTTATCCTATCTGTGCTATAATATATATCTAATTCTAGATTTTCAATGTTATTTATTATCTTGTGTTGTTCTTCTCGTAATGAGTTTTTTAAATTATATAAACTATCACATGTACTTTTATCTAAATTTTCTAAGGTTTTTTCTATCCATATTAATTTTTCTTTTAGGTCTTTCATTATTTGTCTAATTCGGTTTCTATAATTAATTTCATTATTTAGGTTTTCTTGATTTTCTCTAGTTTTTCTAATATATTCTAACATTTTCTTTTAATCTGTATAATATCCTTCTGGGTAGATTTCTTCGTATAACTGTTCTAGACAATTTGTAGTTTCAATTTCATAGTTTATTACTTTTTCTAATATTATTTTCTTAATATCTATTATTTCTATGTTTTTAAGTATATATAATATTAAAACTTTAAGGTAATCTAAATGATCTATTTTTAAAATTGGTTTTATTATAATATTTTGTAGTTGTTTGTTTTAGCCTTAGTAGTTTTTGCATATTTTTATTAAGAAATTTTATATCTTTATTTTCCATGTATTTATCTATATTTATTTTTATCTGTTTTTCTAGTAACTGCATATTTATGTAACTTATCATCGTAAGTATTTATAAGAGTAGTTAGGTAGTTGTGGTATATAATTTATTCTAGTCTTGTAATATTCACCAAAAGCTTTTTCTAATATGATTTTTCTTATATCTGCTACTTTTATATTTCTAAGTGCATACAAAATAAGTATCTTAAATTTATCTACCATCACATCAGATATATTATCATTCATTTTCATAAAATTGCTTTTTTCAAAATATTCCCTTCAACCATGTACATAAAATATAGTCATCTTAGCTTACTATATACTAGATTATTCTTAAATAATATGTTCTTCCGTCACTATTAACATGGTAGTTTGGATACTCTTTCCCTTAAACAGCGCCTCTACTCTGGTTACTCCCCGCCACGGCTTCTTGCCTCATTGGTTTCACCTTTAGGATGGCATAGTCCTTAGGGATATTTCTCCATTTCCTCTTTGTTAATAAACTTCTTAACATATTATTCTTCGAATAATTCTACTATAAAGTAACTAATATGAATTTATTTTATCATATCATGATTGTTGGGAATTATGAAATTAGCTATTCATAATCATAAATAGATATACCTGTTCCGGTAGCTTTGATGTTTCTGAGTTTTGTTGTTCCATAGCTTTTTCCATTGGAGTATGTTTATCTAATTATCTGAGTATATTTTTTTTTTTTGTGGATTGGAGAGAGTGAGAATGCTTCAACGCATGAAGGCTTGCTTTTTGCAATGCCTTCTGCCTCTGTATTTATAGAATGAAAATGTGAACTTTACATGTTTCCTATTTCTAAAAAGTAATAATAAAAAAAGTCAAAAAAGGGGGGCCTATCCCCATTTAACTTTCCTAATTTTCTAATCTACTTTACGTAAAGTTTCTTACAACTTATTTAATGTACATCAAGACTTTTTGTTACAATAATTCTTCTTTTGTACAGTATCTTGTCTCCGTTGATTTTTGTCGTATCTGCTCCATTATTGCTCTTTATCTGCTCCATTATTGCCCTGTATCTGTTCCATTATTGCTCTTTATTTTATCTTTCCAGCTGGCATTTTATCTTCTTTTATTCTAGATGTACCTCTGGAATAATGTTATCTTCTCCATTGCACCTCGAACATTGGTGGTCTGGATATTTATGTCCAATTATTTTACAGTATCTTGTTAGCAATCCTTCTGAAATAAATCCCTTTTTTATTGCTCGTGCGGTAGATTGTTTTTCTGGGTTAAGTAGCGTCAGTATCCATTGTCTTACGTCTTCCATATCTGCTTGGCGTAGCTCTTTTGAATTTGAATATATCATTTGATGGTCTCTGGAATAGTAGCTCCATATTGGGTTTCCGTTAGCGTAGTTATTTGCTAGTTCTTGTATGATCGTAGCTAGTCCAATAAGTCTTTTGTTTGCATAAAAATCTGGTATCTCGATTCTAGGTATCTCCGGTTGTTGCGAAATATCTTCTGGAATTATCATATCTCTTGTTAGTCCTATCTTTATGACTTGTATAACTGGTTTTATTTCATCATATAATATCTCTGCTGGTGCAGTATAGCACTTTATATAAAATAAATTTCCCTTTGTTATTCTTTTATAGGTAGTGAATATCTTGTATAATTCCTCCATAGCTGTTAGCTCTTCTCCGTCGTGGGTATATATGGTATTTAGTAGTCCATAGTCAAAACAAGTTTTAACTAGGCTTGGGTTAGTTTTGGGTAGTGCGATTAGTTTATTGTATCCTTGTAGTTTTTGGGTTATATAATTGGTATTTGGTTCTTTGATGTCTGTAGCTCTGGGGTTATGGTTTAAAAAGGTTTGTACTCTGTATATATTTTCTATGTATTTTTGGGCGGTGTAGTTGTATACTTTTTTGTCTTGGTTTAGGCTATCTCGGTATGTGTTAACTTGTGGGGGTATGAATAAATGGTCTTTTTGTGTTTTTGGGGTAAATGGTTTTTCAAATATTTTGTTCATATTTGCATTTTGGTATCTTGGCCTATTAACTCCTTTGCTTGTACCTGCAGAAGTAGATTGATAAATGTTATGGGTTTTATGGAGTGTCCCAACGTCTCCTTCTAGCTCTGGATTTTTAATGTCTTCCGATCGACATAGCTCTGCACACTGCTGAGTTAGCTGATTTGTAGCTATAGACTTCAGTTTATCTTCATTAGTCTTTAGCTTTTCTATCTCATTTCCCATACTGTCCACTTTCATAGAAAGCGTAGTTAGGGTGTTAAGTATTTTTTCTAGAGTATCTTCCTCTATTATATCAGTCTGTGTAGCTTTGTCTTGATATGTAATCTGCAATAACATTTTTGTTAGTACTGATCACTTCAATTGTAAATGTGAAATTTAATATATTTAAAACTAGTCTTCGAATTTCTTTTGTTGTAACTGAATTTTGTATTTTCTTTGTTAGCCACCAACGTACCTGTGTATTATCTGTTCGTACAATAAATTTGTTATATACAATATATGGCTCAAATGATAATAAACACTTATATAATGAACATAACTCTTTTCTATTTATTTCCCATTTTATTTCTGTTTCGTTGAACGTTCCTGAGTAGTATCTACAATGGTGTTCTATTTTTTCTGCTTCATATCGATATTTAAGTACTCCTCCGTAACTATATTCACTTGCATCTGCTTCTACTATATATATAAATTTTTTATTTTCATCTGGAAATTGCAATTTTGGTAATTCTCTACAAAGTAATTTTATTTTTTGAACTTGTTTTTTATCTTTTTCATCATAATTATATTCTATATCCTTTTTTAATTTTTTCTATAGTGGTTTTAAAGTTTCTGCTAATTTTGGAATATATTCTCTTACTTGGTTTACTAATCCTAAAAATGATTGTAATTTCTTTTTTGTATTTAATTCTTCTTTCGAATTTATTATTTTTTGTACTATATGTTGTTGCATTTTTACTCCACTTTTATCTATTTGTATTCCTAAAAATTCTATCTGGTTTTTCATAATTTCAGCTTTCTTTTTGCTTAGACTTATTCCTGATTTTTCTATTATATCTGTGAATTATTCTAATAATTTTAAATGTTCTTCTTTGGTTTTGGTGTATAGTAATATATCATCTATGTATACTATACAATTAGATAATTGTTTAAAATAGCTATCCATAAAATGTTGATATCTACTTGGTGCATTTTTATATCCAAATGGTAACACATTCCATTCATAAAATCCTTGTGGTACCGTAAATGCGGTTAATTCTTTAGATTCTTCTTCTAGCTTTAGGTGGTAAAATCCTGATTTACAGTCAAATTTGCTAAAATAATTATATCCTTGGATTTGTCTGATTTTTAATATCTTATTTGGTATCGGATAATTATATGTTATAGTTTTTGCATTTAAATTTCTATAGTCAATAACCATCCTACTTTTTCCTCTTTTTTGTTCACTATGTTTATTTACTATAAATGCTGGACTATTATGTTTACTATTACTTTTTTGTATATATTGTTTTTCTAATAATTCATCTATGTGCATTTTAAATTCTTTTAAATCATCAAAATTATATGTTAATGATTTTTGTGTTATTATGCTATTTTTATCTATTAATTCAATTTTTATAATAGTTTTGTGTTTTTTCCATCCTTTTAATGGATCTTCACTATATAATTGTTCTAATTTTTTCTGAATTATTTCTATTTTATTTATTGAAAATATAGTTATTTCTGTTTTATTTATCGAAAATACTACTAATTCTACTGTATCTTCAGTATTGTTTATATTTTCTAACTTTTGTGTAATTTTTTCACTTCCTTTTATCCAATCAGTTTTCTTTCTTATTTTATTATTAACTCTTTTTGCTCTTACTTTTTGTTTGCATGGTGTTGTAAACCACCAGTCTGTTTTGGTTATTATATGTGGGTATAATTTATCTAAAAATGGCATTCCTAAAAGTATATCTTTTGATGTTAATTCATAATTATAAATTTCTTCTATTGTTAATATCTTATCCCATACTTGTATTTTTACATTTCTAGCTTTATAAGTAATTAAGCTTCCTTCATTATTAAATCCTTTAACTATTATTGGTGTTTTTAGTTTATCCCATTTGCTTTCTGGTAGGCAATTATATCTACATAAATTAGCTTCTGCTCCTGTATCTATCATAGGCGTATAATATCTACTGTAATATCCTTCTACTACTATCTTCATTAATACATGTATCTTCATTTCATGTTAAGGCTCTTTTTAAGAATAACTTTTCTTTGTTATATGTTAAGGTTAGTTGTGTATGTTCTATATTATATGGTTTTACTTGTTCTAACCATTTTATTCCTAATATTATATCTGCTTTTTGCATTTCTTCTTTTACTTCAAATTCTATTTTTATTTTTCTAACTCCTAATATTATTTCTTTTTCTGCTATATTTTTATTATTTATTAAACTTCTTGGTAAATCTGGGCATATATCATTGTCAGTTTTTATTTCTTCATTTTTTACTAGATATTTTGCTATATGATTTTCTTCTTGTCCTGTATTCAAAAGTATTAGATATTCTTTTTCATTTATTTTTCCCGTTATGTAATATTGGTTTAAATTACTTATTGAATTTGTTTCATAACTTGTTCTTTTTGATGAGCTTGATGATTCTGGCTTTTCATTAGCTATTCTTTTCGTTGTACTAATTCTATCATTTACTATTTCTAAATTTTCTTCTGTATCTATGTCTCTATAGGTATAATCATTATAATCTATTGTTTTTACTATTTGTTCGAATGGGCTTTCTATTTGTATTTTGTTAATCTTATTTTTTCCTGTTATTTTATGTTTTGTTGTTAATACATATAGATTTTTACATCTTGCTGTAAATATTTTACTTCCTGGGGTTAATTCTATTCCTGATATTTTCCAATATAATACTAATGATTTATCTATATTCCTATCTGTTACTGCTACTGAATAATTTGCACTTATTATGAATTTAAATTTTTGGTATATTAGGTTTCCTTTTACGGCAGTTATTATGCTTTTTTCTATAGGTTTTATAATTCTATCATCTGCTAAATATAATTCTATTGGTGTATCTATTCCTTCTCTAAAACATGCTTTTATTAATATTTCTGTACCTCCAAGGTGTACATATTTTATTGGATCTCCTTTACTTTTTATATCATTTATTTCTTTATTTATTATTCTTTTTGTTACTAGTGGTATACTAGCTTTTCCTTTTGCATATCTGCAGTCTATTACATGTTCTTTTTGGCATACTACATAATATTCATCTTTTTTCCTAGTAAAAATATTTTTTATTGTTGGTATTTTAAATATTTTTTCTACACTTAAATCTAATTCTTTTCCTTTTATTTCATCAAATATATTACTGTCAAATATTATTTTTTGTTCCGTTCCTTCATCATTTAAATATTCTTCCTTTGTTATTATTTTTATATCTTCTTCAGTCATTTAATTCATCTATTTCACTATCTGTTTCATTATCTGTTTCGTTTTCAGAAATTTCATATATACTATCTTCACTTTCTAATTCATAATCTATGTAATCTATCTGTATGTATTCGGTATTTTCTATTTTTATTTCTGATATTTGTTTATTTTTTGGATTTTTAGGTAATTTACAATCTCTAGCTAAATGTCCTAACTTTCCACAATTATAACAAGTACATTCTTTTATAGATTTCTTTTTTCTATATGGTCTTTTATGTTTATAATTTTTTACATAATATCTTTTTCTTGGTTTCTTATATTTATATTTTGATTTTTTATATTTTTTATATTTCTTATGTCTTTTTCTTTTCTTATAATATCTTTCTTCGCATCCAAATTGGGGTGCTATTTTATTTTTGCAACAAGCTAAATTTCTTATTAATGTTTTTTCCATTTTTAATTCTTCTCTATATTTTTCACATAAGTTTCTATACCATTGTTGTAAATATTTTATTCTTGCTCCTAACGTATCTACTATTTTTGCTTCTTCCCAACTTTTTATTATTTTCGAACTAAATGGCTCGGGTAAATTATTAAAATATAATTTTCTTATTTCTTTACTCTCTTCTATACTATATGCTCCTTTGTAATAATATTCTTTAAATGCGCAAGTATATTCATCTATGTAACACATATTACATATTGCTAATTTTAACATTAAATTTCTATTTGTATCTTTTTCTTCATTTTGTTCTTCTTCGATTGTTGTCGTACTACCAAATTCATCTTTTATAGCTGTTTCATATTTTTTTAATAATTCTATAGGTGTTAGTTTAGTTGTTGTCGATGATGTTCCTTCTATAGGTTTATTAGTTCTTAATACTTTTTTGCTATTTTCGGTTAGATTTGCAAACCATAGTTTTACTGATCCTATTAGCGTTTTTTCTATATATTCCGATGCATCTGTTATATTTATATTATTATCTAATAATTGTTTTGTCATATATCCTATCCATAATTGTATTGTTTTTTCTGTATCTATTACACAGTCTAGATCTAAAAAGTTATAATTTTTATTCACTATTTGTTTTGGTATCCATTTATCATATTCATTATATTTTTTAGACTTATTCTTATAATATATGGGTTTTCTTATTTCTGTTGTTTTAGGTATTATATTTTCATTTTCTTTTTTATCAAGAGTATTTATTTCTGTTTGGGTATCTTCTAAGTTTTCTTCATTGATTTCTAGATTTTTTGTATTTGTTAATATTTCTGTGTATGTTTCACTATCTTCGGACTCATAATTATCTGTCTCTTCAATATCTATATTATTTATTTCTAATTCTTCATTTTCTAATTTTTCCTTAAATTGATTTATCTCATTTAGTAATTTCTGTTCTCTATCTTTTTCTTCTTTTTCTTTTTGTCTTTTTTCATACAGTTCCTTTAACATCTGTAATTCCTTTTCTAATTCAGCAATTCTACTGGTTTTGGTTTCTTCTATTTTTCGTATTTCTTCCGTAGTTTGTTGTTTTATTTTTTCTATTTCTTTTTTCCTATCTATCTCTTCATTTTCTTTTTCTATTCTTACCATTGCTGTTAATTTATCTTCTAATTTTAATTCTTCTTTTTCTAACATTAGATATAAATGTTCACCTATTTTCTTATATCTTCGTCCTAGATTAGAAAATACTATTTTTATTTTTGATCCTTCGTAATTTTCATATGTTTTTTCATCTATTATAAATTCTTCTTTATTCATTTTATTGTGAATAGGTCATGTTGATATACATATTCTAAACTATCTATTTGTGATTCTAATTTTGATATTTCATCTTTTTGTGTATCTATTGAATTTTTACTAACTCCGGCAAATATATTATAATGTAGTCTTTCTATTCTTATTTTTAATTCTTTACGTTTTTCAGAGATAATTTGTTTTAATTCTTTATATCGTTGTATTTTATTCATTTTAAATTATATTTATAATATCTCGGTGGATATCTAAATCTAATTTTATCATAATTAGGTGGTATATGTTTCATTCTTCTAGATTTTAAATGTGTTATTAATTTTGATTCAATACTAGATATTAATGTAATTAAGTAGGCTAGTTTTTGTGGATTTTCTTTTGTTTTATTTAGACTTATATATTCTGAATAATTGCTAATTAACTATTTTTTAATTTTTCTAAAAGCTTCTCTATTTTTAAATGGTCTTCGCATAATTAATTTAATATTTTTGTAGGTAAATTTTTTAATTCTAAATCTAATTTTGACTCTAACATATATAAACTTTTCACTCTTTATCTCACTTTTTGGTTTCAAGAGAGTTTTTCGCTCCTCATTTTTTCATAATTATGGTTTTGCATTAGCAAATGAGTGAAAACATATATTTGATCTAGTCTTCGGTCATAATATAATTATAAAAACTAAAGATTATAAAAAAAAATAAAAAAAACCAAAAAAATCGAAAAAACCAACTAAAACCTAAACCGAAAAAATTAATTTTATGTTGGTTTGATTTGGTTTATAGTTTTAATAAACCGCCATGATTGGTTTGATTTTTTTTTTTATAAAAACCGAACCAACCTGACCTATGTACACCCCTATGATTCGTAATTGTTCTACATTCAAATAATCAAATATAAATTAATAAATTAAAAAAATAAAGAAGGGAAGCAAACAAATTAAGGCAGTCACAAAAGGTGTCATAATAAATCAAAATAGTAAGCATAGTACTAAGTGATCTATGAAATCTTCAAAACTATACCTGAAACTATTTTCTGAGGTTGAAATTATCACAATTCTATTCCGAAGACTGAAGATATGTAATGTTATGAATTTGGCATTAGGCTTAGTTGGGGAAGTTGTTGGGGGCTTAGCTTGTGACTAATCCCTATGATTTTATTGAATGCAACAATTCTCCCTATTAATAACCATTAATTATCGGGAGGGGAAAGGGTAGCATAATTGCTTAACCATTACGAGAGTAATATTTATTCTATTAAATATAAACATTAATTATAGGGAGGGGAAAAGATTATAGCATCAATGTTTAACCATTACGGTAGTAAATATTTACTTTAATAAATAAGAGAAAGTAAAAGAATAAAAAAAAAGGAAAAGGAATCATTTAAGGAAATAATATAAATAACATTAATGATGAGATTAAAGGAAAAGGAAAAAACATACAACTATCAATTAAATTTATCTGACATTTGTGTCTTTATTTTAATATATCTTATAATAAGTACTAATAGTTAAACTAAAATAATATGAGAAAAATAGTAAAAAGATGATTTTATCTATTGTGTACAATTAATTGTAGTGTCTTTATGTTAGGATACGGATGACCAACATAATTTTTTAACTATGGAATGTTTCAATAAAAAGAAAAAATTAATATGAAAGGTATTTTAATTGGGAAGAAAATTTTGCAACTAATTTTATTTTCTTTATATTAGGTTAAGGATGCCTAACACAATATTTAAATTATGGAATGTTTTACAAAAATATTATCTGACCTCAAAGTACTTATCAATTAAAAATAACAACTAAATTAAAATTATATGAGTAAACTAGTAAAATTAACTAGGATGTTGTTGTTATACTTGGTGTTCTCAAGAAATCTATAATCATAATCTATAATCTATATCTATAATATATTAAAAATGTGAAGGGTCTTAGAAATGTCGTTTGAACTTTTTGTCCTATAATCTATAATATATTAAGTTTAAGAAATCTAAATCAACTAAGTTTGATTTTAGAAAGATTTGAAAAATCTAAAAATAAATATAAAAGCGTTAGACTAAGAAAAATTTAAGAAGTACCAAATTTTTAAAAGTTTTAAATACGTAATAAGAATGTAATCAATCATTTTGTAAAAATTAGACTTCAAAAACAAGGAAAGATTTTAAATATAGAAAAAAATAACCTTACATTGAATTTCAAAAGAAGAAAAGATTTTAAATATTAAAAAAATAACTGTCAACAAATATGGTTCAAATTGATGTGTCTCTCTTAGCCTCTGGCAGCAAGGGAAAGAGGTACTAAATAACAAATACAAAAGTTATGATCCATCAACCACTTAGAATTTCTAGTGGTAAAATATAATTGTGCTTACATTAAAATATATGTTTATATTTATATTATTATATTAAAGTGTGAAGAATCTTTAAAAAGTGATTTAAACTTTTATATTTTATTAAAATTATCCGTAAAATATAAAATTATTTAATTTAAATAATCAAACGTTATACGTACGAGACATATGTATTTAATCTAGTATATTAAAAGTGTGAAGGGCCTTAGAAATATTGTTTGAACTTTTGTCATTCATTAAAAGTTTTTGCTTTAGACAAAATCGTCTTTTTCATATTTTTTTCTAATATTTAATTATTGAGAATTCATTAAATATATTTATGGTAAAAACTTTCCTTATTAGAAGTTATCAGAATTAATGATTTTTATTAATATATAAGTATTAAAAATTAATTAAATATATTCATGGTAAAATCATCCTTATTAGAAGTCATTAGAATTAATAACAACTAAAACTTTTTCACTAGTTTAAAAATTCTAAATCAACTAAATTTGATTTTAAGAAGATTTAAAAATATAAAAATAAATATAAAAGCGTTAGAATAAGAAAAGTTTAAGAAGTACCAAATTTTAAAACTTTTAAGTACGTAATAAGAATGTAATCAATGATTTGGTAAAGATTTGACTTTAAAAACAAGAAAAAAATTTAAATATATAAAAAATAATCGTGCCACAAATATGGTTCAAATTGATATGTCTCTCTTAGCCTCTGACAGCAAGTGAAAGAGGTACTGCATGACAAACGCAAAAGTAATGATCGATCAATAACTTGAAACTTCTGGTGATAAATATATATGTGCTTACACTAAAATAGATGTTTATATTTACATTATTATATTAAAATGTGAAGGATCGTTGAAAAGTGAGTTAAAATTTTTACACGTCACTAAAAGTCTCTGCAATAGATAAAATTATTTAATTTTAAATAATCAAATATCATATGTGCGAGATACGTGCAGTTAAACTAGTATTCTGAAATATGTATAATACGTTTACACTAATTGTATATATATGTATAATTAGTGAGAGTTTATACATTTATTATACATAAATAATACAATAATAATACATTTTTATATACATACAAATACATATTTTATACAACAATGATACAGTTTCATTATGTACGATACATTTTTCATACATACATATATTGGTACAATTTCTATAATATGATGAAAATAGTTGTATACATAGAAAATTTTGTATTTTGATACGAATTTGTTTCGTCGCAAATAGTTGAATTATTCTACTACAAATTTTAAAGTCGTCGTTATTTATACTTTGCAAATTTTGTGACGAATTTTTGTTGTCACTAAATCATAGATTGATTAGAGACAATAAAATGATCTGTCACTAATTATATATATTATTAGTGACAAAAAAAAAATGTCACAGTTAAATATAAAGTTTATGGCTAAAGCTTACAACATTTAACTACAAAATATAATTCGTCACTATTGTAGCAACATATTTTTGTGTCCAAAAATTAATTAATTTTAAGAAAAAAAGTTGATTTGCCACAAACTAGATAATTTATTAGTGATGAAATAATGTGTCAATGATAACACATAATTCATGTCTAAAGTTGCTTAATAAAATGGCGCCAACTCATTTTTTGACTGGAAACTTTTAAGGACAAAATTGTGCTACAAAATTTATATTTTGTCACTAAAAATATGTGACCCATGTATTTAACGATGAAAGGTAACTTTTGTCATTAAAAGTGAATAATTGGTAACAAATTTTATATCGTAGCTAAAAAATTCGTAGCTAAATATCACATTTTTTGTAGTGATATGCTTTTTTCCGCATTATTTATACTTGTACGGTTCGACTTCATTCTAGAAGCCTTACATTGGGGGTATTTTTGTTTTTTTCCTCTTTGTGTATCAGTTTGAGTGACAGGCTTACTTGTCAAGGTTGACCGCAACAAGTGCCATCATGATCCTCGTATTTTGGGTCGTGACGAAAAATGAGGTCCAAATAGAAAAAACTTTTTTAAACTTTACCGGTATAACCACCAAATTTTCATTTAGAAATCATGATTTAAAGATGTTTTTGAAGATATAATCATTGAAAAATAGTGGGATTATGGGTTTAGAATTTACCCACACGAAATTCAATGTTGAAACCCTCAAAAATTGCCTTTGAAGCTTGGAGGTCCAAAATAGAGTAAAATTGTGAAATGGTGTATTTATATTGTTCTATCAACCGTACCTCATGAACGTAGTCAACCCTTTCTATTCGCGAGGGTCAAAGCTGACTAGTCCATTAAGTTGGCCTTCATGTTCACAACAATGACTTCACATTTGCAAAGGTTGATGAATCAAACTTTCATATTTGCGACACTATCGTCATGTTCACAAAGAAGGATTCCATTGCCCTTCACGATCATGAGCACCACGTCGATTGTGATGAAAGGTGATTTCCTTCTCTGCATTTTCATCTAGGGGCCCATGTTTGCAAAGAAGGATACATGCACCTCATATCAGTTGTGTACCAGTTGATTTTGTATGGTTTTAAATTCTCTGAGAAGACTCTCGAGATTCGTTGGTACCCGATAAAAGTAAACTAGATATGTTACTAGGTTAATTTTGATATTTCAAACTCAATGACAACGCCTGATTTTTTTTAAAGAAAATTTATCAATAAATTAACCCTCGAGACCCTATTTTATTATTTTTCAAACCAAGGGTAAAAAATGAGATATAAAAGCCCTAACCAAAACCAACGACAATTTTAACCCATAATCGACATTCCAGATCTGCTGACATTGTCCAAATTATCATATGACACTCAAATCATTAAATTTTGATCAAAGTCAACCATTGGCTCTTAAAGCCTTAAAACATCCTTATACTTAACCAAATCATTCTAGATCACTTTGGGAACCATGCCAACTATCCCTAAACTCAAGACTCATCATGTAGAAACTACAAGAAAGGGTAAAATGGTCAAAACACATAAATATAGAAAATTAAGGAATCATGTTACACCACTAAAATTCTAGTTCATCCTCAAACTAAAAAGTATAGAAGAACCTAAATTGGTGAAAACTGAGGGTAACTACTACGCATGTCAGACTCGACCTCCCAAATATCCTCCTCAACTGAATGGTGTCTCCCTGAGCCTTAACTACATGAATATCTCTACAACATAATCATTTGATATCCCTAGCTAAAGTGGACATCGACTCCTCACAAAGGGCGACCTCTCATCTAATTAAATGGAGTCCTAGCAAAGCACATCAAACTCATTTGGAATACCTAAAGAACTGGATGGACAATCGAAAAGTATGGAGGTAAGGCAAACACATAAGCAACCTCCCCAAAAGTTTGAAGAATCTCAAATGGTCCAATGTACCTCGGGCTAATCTTGCCCCTCTTCCCAAATTTCATCATGCCCTTCATGGGCGAGACATTAAGAAAAACTCAATCGCCAATCCCAAACTTTAAGGCACGAAGCCTACAGCTTGCATAACTCTTTTGTCTACTCTGGCTACCCGAAGCCTATCCTGAATCACCCAAACCTTGTCCTAAAAATACAAAACAATTCAATATCATGAGGTTTAACCTCTGAAGTCTCAAACCAACTAATAGGAGATTAACAACGCCTACCATACAATGCCTAAAAAGGGGCCATATCAATACTCAAATGGTAGTTATTATAGTACGCAAACTCTGCCAAAGCCAAATTTTTCTTTTACTAACTTCTGATGTACATACCATGCGGAGAACATATCCTCTAAAACCTGAATAGTCCACTCCGATTGATAGTCGTTTTGGGGATGAAAAGTTGTGCTAAAGTCAACCTAAGTACCCAACTCCTCCTAAAATTTGCCAGAAGTTTGAAGTGAACACTAAACCTTTGTCTGAAATTTTAGACACATGTACTCCATGAAGATGAACTATCTCACAAACATAGATACGGGCCAATCTATCAGCACTGAAAAAAATTTGAACAGGTACAAAATGGGCTGACTTGGTCAACTGATCCATGATGACCCAAATACTGTCAGAACTATGAGAAGTATGAGGCAACCCATTCATAAAGTCCATAGTGATCCACTCCTACTTTTACTCAGGGATGGGTTATCTCTAAAGTAAACCACCCGATCTCTGATGCTCGGTATTCACCTGCTGACAACACATACAATAAGATATAAAATCCACTATGTCCTTCTTCGTACCACCTTACTAGTAAAGCTATTTCAAATCATGATACATTTTGTTCACACTTGAATGGATAGAATATTTGGAAAATGCACCTCCTCTAAAATCAATCTCACCATCCACCAAATATCGACATACAAACTTGACCTCCAATCCTTAAAATATCATTAGAATTAAAAGATATCTCCTTAGACTCACTACTCAACACTTTATCTTTAATCATCCTTAATCTCCCATTATCAAACTAGTGAACTCGAATCTTCTCCATCAAGGAAGATCTTGTATCAATAAAGGCTAAAACACGAGTATTGAAATATCAAGCCTAACCATCTTGTTAGCTAAAGACTAAAACTGTAAGGCTAAAGGCCACTCTCGGGTAAAGAGATGATTCAAACTCCCCAAACCAGTCGACTTTCGACTTAAGGCATCCAAAACTATATTAGCCTTGTCCGGATGATATAAAATAGTGAGGTCAAAATCCTTAAGAAACTCAAGCCAATGCTACTGCCTCATATGAAGATCTCGCTAGTACCAAAGACTATGATAGTTCGAGAAAATCTCTCAAGAAACTCCATATAAGTAGTGATGCCACACTTTAACACAAAAACTACGGATGCCAACTCCAAATCATGGGTAGGATAATTTATCTCATGAGGCTTCTACTAATGAGAGTCATAAGCAATCACCTTACCCTCCCATATTAACAACTCACCTAAACTAATACTAGAAGTATCACAAAACATGACAAAACCTAGACCCTCCTTGGCCAAAGTCAAACTATGAGCCAAAGTCAATAACTCTTTTAGCTTTTGAAAGCTCTTCTCACACGCATCCGACAATTGAAAACCACATTTTTTAAGTCATCTTGGTAAAAGAAGCTGCAATAAATAATAAACCCACTATAAAGTGACGATAATAACCCGCCAAGCCAATGAAATTCTAAGTCTCGATAGGAGAAGTAGGTCTAGCCTAATCACGTGTCACCATTATCTGAGCTAAATCAACTGTACTACCATCAATAGTCATTGCATGACCTAAGAAACAGATAGAATTCAACCAAAAATCAACCTAGAAAACTTAGCATACAACTTTTCATCACACAACTTTTGAAGTGCAATCTTTAAATGCTTCACGTGGTCAGCTTCATTGTTGGATTAAACCAAGATGTTATCTATAAGAAAAATCACAAAGGAGTCAAGGTTTTGTCAAAATACCCAGTTTATAAACTCCATGGACATTGGTCAAACTAAAAAATATGACCAAGAACTCATACTTATCATATTCGAGGTAGAAAAGCTATCTTCAGAACATTTGAACCTCTAATCTTCAACTGATGATACTTGAATTTGAAATCAATCTTCGAAAATGTGAAAGCACCCTAAAGCTGGTCAAAAATATCACTAATGCAATGTAGAGGATACTTGTTCTTGATTGTGTAATACCCCATCTCAAAATGTTTTTGTCCATCATACGACTCACTCCTTGAGTCGTTATTGAACTCGTACCCAAAACTATGTGGCATGGTGAACTTTCTGTTAAAAGTACGACTTGACCTTACAAGTCTTCAAGTAGGGTACGAGTCATAAGAAGAAAAGTTGTAAGAACATCAGTAAAGACTCCTTGAGACACTTTCTAAGATAGAGTGGGGGCTAAGGGTCGTATTATGAAGATAAGAGTCGTATGATCAACTCATATGTTGTTCAGTATGTACTCTCCTAGATGTTGCCAAGCTTATGATTTAAGAAGACTAGTCGTACCCTTGCATGAGAGTCGTATTCTCAACTCGTAAGAATTGGCGAGTAATTCTGAGAAGTAATGTTCAAGGGAGTTTTAGTTTTTTCTATCGATTAAATAACAGAAATTCCTTCATTCCTCTCTCAAGAAAAAGATCAAGGTTTTTTTTCAAGAACATCTCCCAAGTCTCCATAGTCAAAGTTTGCTTCACCAAGTCAAGAAATCTAAGGTATATGGAGTTTATGAACAAGGCTTCTCTTTCATCGTTGTGCTAAAAACATGTTTTAAAGTTGAAATTTCAAGAATTGCAATTCAGGTTTATACCCAAATTCTCTTGTTTTGAGTTTATGATTTTATCATGTGATTGAAGTATTAAAGTGCATCCATGTTCTCATCCATTTATGTTTTGACTTGAAGATTCTTTATCATGCTTTGAATATCATAAGTATGATATGGTACTTTGATTGAAGATTTTCAATTAAGTTTTGAGCATGATATTGTATCATGAGTTATATGAAAGCAAGCATGAGATCTAAGACTTAAGTACAAGCATTAAGTTTATAAGCAAGATTTGATATTTTGATGTAATAACAAGAAGTGAAATCCACAATTATTCATCTTGATTATGAGTTAAAGTAAAGAGATGCATAACTATTTTTTTGTATGAAAACCCTTATGCTATTTTAAGGTGGATTTCTTAAAGTATGAGCATATAAGTATTCTTGAAGTAGTATTTAGCACCGATATGAGAATATGGATGAGCGTATCCTAAGTTCCCGGAAACTATGAGCCAACGTAGGTTAAACTTTTTTTACAATATGGATGAAATTAAGAATAGTGATCACTAAGTTAAGGTTCTATTCCGATGAAAAGGATAGGACAACTCTCCCTAACGTGGGTAAGATGTTGGACTTCATGATAGCTTACATTGTTTATGTCAGTTAGAAGAATCTCCCATAATCACGAGTAAAAGATAAGATTTTAAGAAACTAAGCATTATGACTAACTAAGTTATTCATATGCTTCATTATTTAAGATCTATAATTTTGCAGTCTCAAAGTTGTACTCAAGTTCAGTGTGACTCATTTACGTTTAACATGCATTATTTGAAAGTTGGAATATTTAACCAGTTATTATTTTTCATATGTATCTACCCCCACATGCTCAGTATATTCTAGAAGTATCAATCCATATACATGTATGCATGCTATGTTGTCTTATAACGTACGTTCTGGTGTCCGAACCTGGCAACATGATTGACACCGATATTATTACCTGCACTCCTACCTGTGTTGAGTCCTCATAGTTTGAGGGCCCAAGTTTATTAGATTTTCCTTATGAATGTTAGCACTTAGTCATTTGGTTTCAACTAGATGTTTAGGTCAGCTGGGGTCTATCCTAGTGGCTCTCTAGTTATTAGTAGAGGCCTGTCTGATGAAGAATGTTTTAAGCTTATGAAGATTGTTTAAGTATTTTACAAATAAAAGTTTTACTTTAAGATATAAAGATGATTATTCTCTGTTCACTTATGTACTAGTTCCACCTCTATATTAAAAGATTTGAGTTGAATAGGTATCATGGGTTAGCTTGGGGTTACTTGTAGTCCCGACCACCATGTGACGTCCAGGGGGTAGCTTCGAGGCGTTACAGATTGTCACCTTTTTTCAACTACTTATAATCAATAAACATACGTATAGAACTATCTTTCTTCATCACAAACAAGACTGGAGCACCCAAGGAGACATACTAGGTCTAATGAATGCTTTACCTGACAAATGTTGCAACTGCTTCATCAATTCCTTCAACTGGGTTGGGACCATCCTATTGGGAATAATAGCAATGTCTTAGTGCCTGGATCTATACCAATAGCAAAATTACTATCATGATCCAAAGGCATACCAAGCAAATCTGTTGGAAACATATCCATGAACTCATGAAAAACCCAAATAGAATCCATGGGAGGCGGTAAGGCAATACGAGTATCACAAACATGAGCCAAATAAGACAGACACCATGTTTCTATCATACGATGAGCATGTAGGAAAAGTATAATGCCCTTTGGATACAAATTAAGCGCACCCTTCTAAGTTAACCTTGGCACACCTGGCGTAGCTAAGGTCATGATCTTGACAAAATAGACTAAAATAGCATGATAAGAATCTAACCAATCCATAATCAAGAAAATATCAATATTAACCATATCTAAGATAATCAAGTCTACCCACATCTCGCGGCCTGCAAAGGTTACCACACAAGATCGGTACACTCAATTCACAACTAAAAAATATCCTACTAGGGTATAAACGTAAAAAGGCATAACAAGAGGCTCATATGCAATGTAAAAACCAGAAGCAAAATACACAAATACGTAGAAAAATATAGATCCAAGTTTAAATAACATTAAGTTAAATAATAGAAAATTGGGATGATACCTGTAGTAACTATATTAGAAGCCTCCGCCTCAGTATCCTAAGTATAACATAACACCAACCACGTCCACACTCGGACTGAGTAACCCCACAACTACCACTAGAAACACCCCTACCTCTACCTCTATCACCTCTAGTGCCACTGACGCTACCTCTACCACTCTGTGAACCACTTCTCACGACAAAAATTAGAGTAGGGCAAAGATGAAGCTAAGAACTCTGATGAGTGGATCCAAAGACATGCCAAGGGAAATCCTTAGCCACATAGCAAAACTTATCACATACAAAACATCCTCTATGACCTGACTTAATCTGATTAGGCACAAATTAACCAGAATGACAACTCTGGCTTGAATAACCAACCCTAGAACCTCCACTCACATGAGCTGATACCTAGCTACCAAAAACCATAAAACCTATTGGTCTATTTCCTAATCCCTACAACATAGCCTAAATCGGCCTACCATGATAACCACGAGAACCTCTACTAGATAAATATCTACCTCGAGAGGCATACCCACTAAACTAACCATGATAATGCACCTTCTTGATACCTCCTTGAGTAGTCTGGATAATAGACTCAATTATCTTGGCATGCTTAGTGAAAGAAGGCCTTGAAACTACCATCTGAACTATAGTTAACTGATAAGTACCATCTAACCCATTTACAAACTTTTGAATCATTTCAGACTCAGTAGAGATACTAGCGATTGAATATCTGGACAAAGTATAAAAACAAGCCTCATAATCAGCAATAGTTATGGAGCCCTCTTCTAAATGATCAAACTCATCATACATATGATTCTCTCAAATCGTATGGCATAAATCTCTCCATGAAGAACACAAAAACTGAGTCTAAGTCATAACAGTCAAACCAAAAGGTATACAACTAGCAAATGGCCTCCACCAATCTCTAGCCACATCCGTCCACTGATAGGTAGTATAAGCATCTCCATGAGACTCAAGGGATCTAATATTATGTAGCTTCTCCTAGAAATCGATCAAAAACTCATAGGCATCCTTGCTAATAGCTCCACTAAACTTTAGTGGACCCAAGTGAATAAACCTCTCAAACCTCTTCTGATCATCAAAAAACAAAGCTATACCCAAATAACTAGAGAAATAGTGAGTCTGGTAGGCAATGAATCCATGCGTTGGGGTACCATAGCTGATAATTATACCCTAGAAGTAGGAATACCATAAGTATATATTGGTACTAATGGTAGAACATCACTTAAAGTTTAAGAAATACTAGGTACACTCAAAGGAACACCCTTTAAATAACTCAACAGATAAACAAAAAGACCCTGAAGCACTAGTGTTTTAATTGAACTTTGTGGGACCTGAGATGGACCTACATCTCCCTATCTGATAAACATCTCTAGCATACTCAAACTCAGTCTCGAGATAGGGCTTTCTAGCACATCCTCTAGTTGGGGAAGCTCCCCATGCCCATCTTCTACCTCTATGTTGTCCATGACCTTTGCCTCTCTCTTTAGACTGAGCTCTATACTTGAGTGCTGGATCAATATCCCTAACCTCTAGTCATCACCATCTATGTAGAAAGAGTAAAACACAACTTATAACACCGGGTATGAACAACCTACGCGACTAGGAATCAAAATAGAGAAGTTTTTTTCTAAAGATATCTATAGCCTCTCTAAGATAGATACAAGCATCTATATATCGATCCATGAGACTCTACAAGACATACTTATCTTACACTTATGGGACCGGTGAATATGGATGCTCTGATAATAATTTGTCATAACTCAATAATGGGTCATGATGGCACTTATTGTAGCTCAACCTTGATAAGTAAGCCAATCACCCAAATTACTAAAAAGAACATGAAATTGACAATAACATACACTAAGGTGAGACTTCTAGAACATAGTCAAGTCAAACACGAAATATAATTAAACAAAAATCTAAAAGATATCTCATAAATCTCCAAAATCTAGTATTATAGTGTAAGAGCATCCTGTACATAACAAAATATGAGATATATGTCTATCGCTGAAAATAAAATAAAGTCATAAAGAAAGATAAGAGGAGGTCTAGAGTCTGCTTAGAAAACCTTATAGCACCCAGTACCTTGAACACAACTTCAAAATCCATGCGAGATCAATTGTCACGTCTTATGCTCGTACTCGAATTTGTACAAATAAGGCATAGTAAGGGTGAGTATGGTTCACTTGTACTCAGTAGGTATCATAGGATGACTGAGTAAAGTAGGAAAAAAACAAGTAGAATATACTATGAGCACATCACCTGCATGAAGAAATGTCCCAAATGGTAGCTCACACCGTCTCCACTAATAGTTCTAATATATAACACCGAAACAAATGCAACACAGATACATATACATGAAAGAAATAATTAAAATACATACATATCAAGGAAAATAAGGTAATTAAGATAGATGTATGTGCAAATGCAATGTGGATGGTATGAATGTTGAAAGTCACTGCATGACATTTTGTATATACCTGATGAGCTTGTGGGTACCAGATAGGACACATAGGGGGTTCACTACCCATATATGGTCTCTTATATCTCGTATATCAATCTCAATCTAAACTCTTTTCTTCGGCTCATGTTTACAGAAATGGTTTTTATGAAAGTGTCTGATTTTTTTTCAAAAATATTGTTTCTTAATGGTACCAGTGTTTCATACATGTATATGTATGGAATAAGGATGTAATTCTCATAATCAGCTCAATATAATGATATATAATCCATCCAATACGTGTATATATATATATATATAAGCCTAGAAATTAATTTAATATGTCCATAATTTTAGATCATAAACTCCAATTAGGCACCATCAGAATAAATATACATGTAAGACATCATTAATATCATATCAACCCCTAACATGGGTATTTTACCATGTTAAGGGCAATTAATGCTAAGATAAGACTATCTTATCAAAACAAGCCCTCACACGGGCATTATATCTAGGATGAGGCCTTATAAATACAAAAATAAGGCCAATAATGTCAAATTAAGCCCCCACATGGGAAACATAAAATATAAGATACCCACACGAGCAACACACAATATCATATATCATAAGTCAACAATAACAGAGTATAAGTCCCCACACGGGCACACAATAGTGATAATAATACTCGAAATATAAACCACGCAGTTTTTTCAACCCGCAACATGCTTTACTTATTTATTACTCAATCTGAAAAAAGTAATTAACCTACCTCAAAAAAATGAAATCCCATTCTAAAGTTTTTCAACTAAGGGTCTCACCCTCATGGACGACCTCGGAATCAATTATAACATTCAAATACAACACTAATGTATTAAAAAAAATCTAACAATATCCATATTACCCATACTTAGGTTGGGTCCTAAAAGAGTTTAAAAATAAAAGGGATAACATTGAAATTTTATTTAAAAACACATTCTCCAAAGTATAGGGTTCCATAGGAGAAAACCCATGTAAAAATGGACTAAGTATGAGATCCAAATCGAAGAAAAATCCTTTTTATACTTTACTAGTAAAACTCCTTTTTGAAATCATGACTTGAAGGTATTTTAAAGATATAATCACTGGGAAATAGTGGGATATGAGTTTAAAAGTTATCCACATGAAATTCAATATTAAAACCCTCAAAAAATGGCTTTTTCAAAGCTTGGAATTCCCAAAATGAAGCAAAACCATAAAAATAAAGTATTTATATTATTTTATAAATAATACCTCATGAACGAGGTCAACCCTTTACATTTAAGAGGTTAATGCTGACGAGGACATTAAATTATAATTTGCATTCATGGCCAAGTATTTACATTTGCTAAGGCTGATGAATAAGGCCTTTGCGATAGCCTCATAGAGTTTACAAAGAAGAACTTCATTGCCCTTCGCGATTACGGCCATCACCTTGTGATCACCATTAAGGTTGGTCTCCATACCCATATTCTTTGCCATGGGCCTGCATTTGCAATGAATTATCCATGCACCGAATATCAACTATGAACCAGCTGATTTTACATGGTTTTGAATTCTATGAGTGGACCCTATAAATTTATTCGGGCTCCGGTAGAAGTAAACTACATATGCTACTAGGCCAATTTCGATGATTTGAATTCAATTGCAATGTAAAATTTTTGTAAAAGGATTGTTACCAATAAATTAACTTCCAAGACCCTTTTTATTATTTTTTAAACCAAGGCTTGGAAGGATATGTAAAATCATCAAACCCAAATCAACCACTCTACTAAACCAAAAGTAATATTTTAGATCTATTGGAGTAGACCAAATTGTCATCTGATACTCAAATCATGAAATATTGATCAAATTCAACCATTGGCTCTTAAAGCCTCAAAACAACCTCAAACTTAACCAAATCATTTCTGATCACATAGAAAAATTTACCAACCACAAATCCAAAATCATCATGTAGCAAATACAGGAAAGGTTAAAATGGTTAAAATGCATAAAATTAGAAAATCATAGAATCAGGTTATTATAAAGATGCTACTTGTGTTTGTCATAATTTTGAGTTCATGGGAATATTATGTAGGCATGGGCTTGTAGTATTTATAAAGAAGTAAATTTACTCCTCTCCACTATGTTATTTGTTGAATTGATGGACAAGGTATGCAATCAAAGAGAATGCTGGTGATATTTCAAATGACAAATCACATGTGAGCCTTCCTCTATATGGTTCAATAACATTATGGTGAGTGCTCTTGGTTTCTCCAAATGAGCTACAAGGTTTGAGAGGCATTATAAATTTGCATATTAAAAGTTTTATCAACTTTGTGAAGAACTTGATGAACTTTCTTGCGTGTTGAGAATGAAAATGTATGTGATGGTCTAGTTAACAAGTCAAATATAGAATAAAACATAAATGTACAGAGATAAATGCCTTGTTTGACTTTCTATGCTGATAACCAATGGACATCCTAATTCTTTGACAATGAGAGGTGGTCTAGAAAATTCTTTGAAGGTAAGAAAATCTCTTCTTAGAAACAAAGGGGCAAATCAAAAGTTCAAAGAACGACAAGAAAAAGGGAGTAAGGTAATCTCATTTTAGATAATGCAACAATTATTGACTATTACATGTGTAGCTTTAATATTTGATGTACAGTTCAAGCTCTAATGTTAATGTGGAACCTAAAAGCTCACCACTTAGTACAACTCCTATAGTGGTAAGCTCACGTGCCTTGTCACTAAAACTTATTTTCATATACTTTTATGTATTTAACTAATAAATCATTCTTTCTTATTTGTTCTTCCTTTTTAAAGAAATTTCAACCATATTGAAAATCATTTAAAAAATAAATTAATGAAAGTTGCAGTAGATATCAGTCACCTTTTACGGTAGGTTTGATCTAGCCTTGTTCCTATATATTTATAACATATTTACATATCTATACATACTAAATTTACTTTTAAATATACCTTTTCATGATTTTATAAGAGTGATTTCATATCCATAACGACAACATTTATGATTTATGATTGGTAAGCTTAAGTTAGAGCTTCAAGACTTACGGAGAAATAAGCATATATAGTTTAATTATTTTTTCTTGTTGGTATAAAATACTCCTAGGTTTTAAAGTACTATTTTTTATTCAAGATTTTGTCTTTGGTTTTACTCACAACTATTGTTTCAGTTTTAACTCAAGTTTGAGTTGTATATTTTTGGTTGTGAGCTTATTTGCTCACATGACTTTTACAATTGCAATTCTCTGATTCTATTTATCAAATATCTTACTTTATGATTTATTTTATATGGATTTTGTATGATAGAAGTTTTCTTAGTAAAATCTCTTTAGAGTTGAACTTTATGCAATGGAGTTACCGCATTCTTCAACTAGAAATTATATTGATAAAGTGGGACTAGCATGAGCAAGGTTTAGTGATGAAAGCTATCTCAGTGGGTCTAGTCACAAAGATTAGCAGCCGTATATGTCAAAATATTTGAGGTGGAAAGTTATTGCTTGATTTCAAAAGAGCATGGGAATATTAGCTTCAGAGATTTTAAACTCCTCCGAAAACTTGGAGTTAAGGATATGAGAAGTGTTTATCTACTATGCTTATGGGCACAAAAAGTATGTTTGTTGTCAAAGTCGTGGATAATGACTTCCTTGTTTTTTTTTTGTCCTAATCGCCAATATGAATTATGCTGAGGATCTATTGGATACAACCTCTATATCTCTACAAGATAAAGATAAGGTTTGTGCATACTTTATTTTTTCCACTCTCACTAGTGAGATTACACTTGGTATTTGGTTATTATTGTAACATTGGGAATCTACTGAAGTGTAATGCAATTAGGTGGAACCAGTACTTCAATTTCTATGTTTTAACTATAAAAATGTGCCAATCTTTTTATACAACCCAGTCAAGTTCAATGCTTTAGAAAATTCAATAATAACGCTCACAATAATTAACTTTTTATATCTTAATGTCGCCTGCAGTGGCAACTGACAACATACACAATATTATAGATTAACTTTATTTTTAGTCATTAGGAAATCTACACTACTTTTAGAAATATAATTATTTTGGTATGCCAAGAGAGTAATGATAAAAAAAATATAAAAGGTTCTACAACATTTTCAAAATATAAAAAGTGCTATTTCATTCTCAATTATATTTTTTCATATAAAGAGTAGAACCTTTCAAAATATATTGAACATAATTTCCCTATATCACACATTGTGAGTACAAAACTGTATGTTTATTTATTTTAGAAATTGAACTTTTCTTCTTTGCACAAGTTCAATTGTTGCAGGATATGTTGTCCGGACTCTTCAAAAATAATTGACAGGTGAAGATTATCGGATACTCCAACAATAGTACATCCTGGAGTGCAAAAATAAGTGCTTGGTGGTTTCAAATGTTGTATAGTAGAGGTAACACTTAGAACATAATTTGAAGCCTCTTCTCAGTGCCAATTTGGGTAAGTCAAGCTATATAATCAAGCACCAGGTGAAATAACTAACTATTGTTATGACCTTTATTTCTTGAATAATTTTTAGTGTCAATTTATGTAGTTTGATAATCTTATGGTCCTATCTTCAAGGATTATTTTCCCATCTTATTATGTCGATCCTTCAAGGGCTATCCAAGTCATTATTTACTTCTATAATAAGGACGTTCTCTCGCTTAAGGTCACAGGAGATAATCCAAAGAATATGGAAATACTCTAGAGCTATCCTTAAAGGGTTGTTCGTCCTCAAGGGTTGTCCAAGTCATTATTTAATTATCTAACAAAGATGTTCTCTATCCATCCTTCAAGGGTTGTCTAAGTCATTATTTACTTCTCTAACAAGGACGTTCTCTGGATTAAGGTCACGGAGATAATCCAAAGCATATGAAGATACTCTAGAGCTAGAAGGACCTCAATAACATAAAATTTGAAAATAAGAGAAGTTAATTGTCAGTAAATAGACCATGTCTATAAGACACTTGATCTAACTAAATTTAATCTCTTCACACAAGATGCAATAGACCTTATTTTGTTGCATAAGGAGCATTAAAAGTTTATTTATGATCTCTATAATGAATCCTTAAAATATACAAATCCGAAGATGACGTCATAGTATGCACTTGTAAAAAATTTTAAAACAAGATGCAAGTACCACTTACATTATTAATAATTAAACAGTTTCTTTATTAGACCCAAATACTATAACGCCAGAGAGCTAAAACAATGAATTTTTGCTTAACCAAATTAGCTAATAATACTATGTAATTTAAATATGATGTTAGGTTGTAATGAATTTCACAACAAAATACTTTTGTAATGTCACGACCCAATTTGTCAGATCTTAAGGTCACCTTTTATAATCCACCTAGATAGGGGAACCCTTTTACCATCCTTTCAACAAGATATGTGAAAGTCTAAAAATAATTAACAAAATACTCAAGTCCTTGTTACAACAAATTTTATAACATATATAAATATGGAATGAAACTACCTGAGGACCTAGTCTAAATAGGTACAAAAGCTGCTAAATTAGGAAAGATAAGACTGGACACAACTTTCACCATGAATGAGAGAAGTAGAAGCTGTTGGATATCACTATCCACATCACCTAAAAAACATCAACTGATCTTGCAACTAGGCTATACTCCAAAGAGGATATAAATTAGTATTACTACTATAAATATATACTGGTAGGATTCATTGGCCGACCAGGGTTAGATCATGTACACAAAACATATAAATCACAGACAGTAAGTATGAAAACTTATATATAAGTCAATGCATATCACTTTCATCCATTTGTGTTACCTAAGAGTATAGTATTCTTGTTTTAACTGACTTAGTCATATCTAATCCATTGCTAGTAGTCAATATGTACCACCGATATTCCCCTTATACCTTTCACACAATCTCACTAACCATATATTACCTTTCATATTAGATATTATCAATCATAACTCTCACTTGCTTAATCCGAACAGTTATTATAAGGCAATTTGTTTTCATTAACCTTAATAATAAAAAAACACAATAACCATAATATTATAACAAGTAGAACCATGACTCAAAACAATATTCAAGTCCAAAATGCATGACTCTAATAATTTTCATACCTCAATTCAAATATGAGAATAACGACAACAAATATGCTAAGCATTTTTCAATTTAACCAGAATCAACTTAAGGATCCATAAATAAATAATAACAGAAATCAACATATATTCTGGATGTACATGAGAAATTACTAGTGAAACCAATGTAAATAACGACAATAACAGTAATCATAAATTCTGTTCACTCAAGGAACCATCACACTCATAAATACCTTGTATACACATGCTAAGAGTCTCATGGTTTCCTACTAGCCATGACCTATAGGGGACAAGCTCTTATCTATGTACTGTACCAGTGTGGTATCTGATCAAACCAATGACTCATATCAATCAATTTTGTGAAGATGTCCAAATATTAACATATCCCACAATAATAACTGATAGCACAACAATCACAAACACAATGAGAATAAACAATCATACTTGTATAGTCAACAAGTCTTTAACATAACCTCATTATATGTGATTAAAACTTAGAATATCATTTAATAATTGCATTCCTTATGTATGCATTACAATAATAAATAACCACCTAAATACTTTGTCAACTCGAGTTAATCGATTCATGTAAACAACAATCATACTTTAACACAGTAAATCATAAGTAGATATGAATTATTGGTTTCATCTATTATAGCATGTCCAAATATCAATCCCCGACTTATTCAAGTAAGCACTCTCAAGTCATATTCATTAAATTCAAGTAGTCATTTAAGGAGTGTATATTCAATTAAATGGAGTCTAAAATCTAGTAATTTATTCATTAATTCAATCTCCCTTTATTCATATAAAAACTTGGGGTTTCGATATTTTCTAACAACCTCTATATTTAAGTCCTTACTAGATTCAAGACCCTACTTTATTAATCAATCATTCAACTCTATTCAACTTACAATCTAGTTTTAGTCATACACCATAATACCTTTTACTTTCTAATCCCTAGCCTAACTTGACTTTAGGCTCTTAAATTATGCCACCAACTTATATCATAATCCCATTCCAATAACTATACTCCAGCAAGCATGTTTCATGCTCCAAATACACATAATAACAAGTTCACTACTTTATGGTAATTAGGCTAAATCACTAGATTATAGGATCACACAATCTCATTATCACCTCTATTCATACAATTCACATTACAATCCATCATGAAGTCATACAAACATAAAATACCCATTAAGGATTCATACATTAATATATCAACACAATTAGGTCCTTACTACATTAAACCTGTGCTTTATCCAACTAAACTCTACACCTGCATACCTAAGCATGATTTTTCCCTTCAAATCTATATTATGGATATGATTACTAACCACAGTCTATTACTCATAAATCATAACTACCTGAATATTAAGTTGATGCAACAAATAAGCTATACCATGGATTATCTTCCTTATTCTTAAAATTTTTGAAGGCTAAATTATCTAACAGAGAGCAATTACAAGAGTAATTAATAAACTACTCTTCAAACAAATACTAAAATTCAAATCCACTAGTTCTACTCTTATTTAGGGTCTACAAAATTACCCAAGGGTCAATTAACCATCAAATAGTTCTATCATGCTCAACCTAACTCTATTAATGGAGCTTTAATGCTAAAGATCCCACCTTTATTGAATTAAGGTCCCTAACTATCAATTTTTGTATTTTAGAACTAGAATTTCAGACTAGAAAGAGTTAATTCATAAACTAAAATCAATTCTAGGTGAAAATATGGATAACCATGGGCTTTCTCACAATTTCAAGACCTAGGGTTCTAAACCAAAAGAATTTTACCATAGATTCTCCATTCTAGTGATTTTAGAGGATAAACAAATTAATCAATGTTCAAAAGAAATAAAAATCTTACCTCAACAAAGGATTTCCACTCAAACCAAGAGAAAATCATCCCTCTAGGGTTTTGGAATATAATTTTGGAGGTTGGGGGTTGAAACTCATCAAAATAAGATTATAAATTGTTTTATGTCGCTATAGCGATGTGTATATCATTATAGTGACCTGATCCACTGCAACGCCCTTAATCTTTCAGCATGAATAGTCTTTAGTAAAATAATAATAACTTTTTACTCAAAAAAGCAGATTAACAATTAGTTAGTTGAGTTATATAGAAGACCCAGAGATTTATACTTTAACGGGTATTGGTCCCCCTAACTCTTTATATTCTAGGATAAATGCTCATTTTAGGTTGACCTTCATTTAAACTTAGCTCAAAACTAAATCAATAAGGACATTTTTGACTCAACTTTGTACCAGGGGTATTGTATGACCTTAGTATATACCAAATTCACTCCCATACTGAAGAATTGATCCTAACACATATACCGAATGAGATTCATATACCTTTACCATAGATATTTTTAGTAATGATGGAATTAATCATTACATGTGATATAGAAGATATCCAAGAAAAGGGGCACGATCCACTAAACTTCATAAAGGAAAAATGAAAGGAATTTTTGTAACTTAGTGGAGAGACAAAAAAGTGATGAAAAGTATAAATGTAAATATAAAGAAAATAGACCTTATTACTCAATAATACAGATTGAGAACCAAGACATTCTCAAAGTAAAGGATGTTCCTAGAACTATGCAAGGGTAAAAAGCTAGGCTTCCAACAAAATTTCAAGGCCTTGTGCGATATTACTCATCCAATAGCATAAAGGTTGCTCTAGACTCTTTTTTTGACTTTCTCATTAATTAATTACAAAAGAGGCAACCCTCAAAGCCACATAGTGAAAATATGTAGCTAAGCAACATATACATTTAATGAAATATGATTATACAAAGTAAATAAAAAATTTGAAACAAATATAAGTTTTCTAAGAGGATGAGATCGAACATAACGACATCAGGTTGGGACATCATAAGAATCTATATAAGGGCTCATTTGGTTGGGTAATGAGTTATCCCAAGATTAATCATTTTAGAATTACTTATACTATAATTGTTATCCCACCTTTAATATGGGATAAAAATAAAACTATAATTTTGGGAGAACTAATCTGGGATAAGGTATCCCGTGATTTTATCTCAACTAAATGTGAGATAAATACTATGCTAAAATTAATTTTGGGATTAGTTTTCTTTTATCCCTCATACCAAACGAGCTCTACTATATTGTAATACTCCAAAATTTTTAGCTCTAGAACCATCACAAGGTAGGCCATTAAATTAGCTTTCTAACGTCACTAGTTTCTCTTTAATCCAACATCGTGGTAAAAAGTTATGAAAAAATTTCTAAGGGACTGTCAAACTACAAGTGGTAACAGCTTAAGCAATGACCCATTGTCAGACACGAGTAATAGCTTAGACTCATTGCCATGGCAGTAAGTGACCAAGAAATTCATCCTAGTAACAACGAATCTAGCACATGACTCATTGTCAGACAAAATAAGTTATGGTGTGTGGACCCATTGTCATAACAGTGAGTAACCCAGAATTTAGCCTAGTGATAACAACCCTATCCTGTGACTCGTTATCAGTGATAACAAGTCATTAGGAGGGACCTGTGTCACAATAAAAGGACCCAAAAACTTAGGTCCTTAGGTCAGAACTCAGGCCACGACTCGTGACCTGATATAACAAGTTGTTACCCGAGCCATGATGACTATTTCTCAAAATTTCATGAACGAATTAAGAAGGGATTTTTGGTTTTTTCTCATTATTTTAAATCCTAAACCATGTTGTTTAAGATTCCCCAAGGGTGGAGTATAAGGCGAATTGCTCCAAATTTCCCCATTAAGTCATAGATTCCATCCACAACAAGAAAATAAGTGATTCTCTCATCTCCAAAAGCAAATTAGGATTCTTCAATCTTCAAGTACAATTTCCAAGAGTCTATCAAGGCTTCTACTTCCTGGTATGTGGGATTTTATCAATGGGTTCCTTCCACCCATTGAATCCAAAAGATTTCTCAATCCTCAAATTTAATTCCCCTTCAATTTGTATTCCAGGTCAAATATAAGTTTCCCTTGATTTCTTCAGTTATTATTGTAATTATACCAAAAGTATATGTTTTCCTAAGATTAACATCTTCTATGTACAAAAATCAAGAATTACTAATTAAGATTATCTTATGATATTATCATATTCAATTGCATTGGTTAGTGCTGGTGGGTTATGAACACCCGATAGCTAGACAATAATGTATATATCAGTTTATCTATCTTGACCACTTAAGATTATCCATTGTTAACAATTTCAAAATATTATCATGATGAGAAAATTTAGTTTATATTTTATGTCATTTAGTTGGGAGTAGTACTTAGCATTGAGTGAATGCATGGATGGAAACTCACCTGTTAGTTAGGTTGAGACCATTAGTAAAATTCCCTGAGTTCCAGAACTACGGTTCCACTATAGGTTATAAGGGGTCACCCGTCAGTTTAGGCATGACACCCTAGTACTTTGGGATATCAGTTTAGTGGATCTATGCCAGCCAATATTGGTACCCTTGGTAAGGTTTGACACCCTTCCAACTGGGGTTATAGGTTGGACTCTATTTGCTCAGATTGGGATAGTTCAGTTATTGTTAACTCCCACAGTCATTAGTTTATGTTTAATTCAGGTTTGTTTAATCGAGTAATCAGTTATTTAATTTTATCCAGTACATGTTTAAACTTAATCATGCATTTAGTTTACATGTACATGCATTCATGATCAATGTATACTAGTTAGTTTCCCATCTTGCATATTTAGTACATTCAAAGTACTGATCACATATTTCTTTACGCTATATTGTCTTATAATATAGGTTTAGATGCTCAATACCTGAATTTCTCTTAGATTGTATCTATACCATCAGCTGTAGTATTGGTGAGTCCTCATCATTCGAGGACCAATAACATTTATTGATTTTAGTATTTTCTTTTATTTTAGACATTTGGAGTTAGTTGGGGTCTTGTCCCAATAACTAATTATGATTTAGAGGCTTTTAGATAGTTAGATATATTTTTAGTTTGTTGAGTATTTTAGACTATATTAGTATTGATTTCGTATTATCAATTTATTTTCTAATAATTTTCCACCCAGTATTTTGATATTCCTTCAGTATTCTCAGTATATGCCAAGCTATGGGTTAGCTTAGGGTCACTTGCTACTTTAAGCATCGTGTTACAATTAGAGGGTAGTCCCGAGTTATGAAAAACTTGGTATCAGAGTAGTAGGTTTAATGTGTCCTAGGGTGTCTAAAAATCATGTTAAGTAGAGTTTTATTCATGAGTGTGAAGCACGCCATACTTATGAGTAAGAGGCTAAGAAATATTTTGGGAATGTTTCACTTTTTTCATGACTTATATCAGGTGATGGAGTGTAAACTCTATTAAGCTTTCTATTCTAACTCGTCCTCTATCCATTTATAGAAATTGCCTTCCAGAAGGACAAACGGAAGGAGGAATGGAGACCAGCCAACACCACCTCTAGTTCTGGAAGACCCTGTGAATGAGAAGGTCTCTCATGCTGAATTTAGGGATTCTTTCACAGCATTAGCCTAATTTATGGTGGCTTAAAATAACCAGCAAGTTATTGCCCCAGCCAAGCCAGTACTGAATATGGAAGCAATGAGAATTTGAGACTTCATTCGCATGAATCCCTCGGTGTTCTTTGTGTCCAAGCTTGAGAAGGATCCACAGGAGTTTTTAGATAGTGTGTAGAAAGTGACAGAGATCATGGATATCACTTTGAGTGAGAGTGCTGATTTGGCTACCTACTAACTTTAAAAGGGCGGCTCACACCTGGGTTAAGCATTGGAAGAAAGATAGGGGTGCAGATGTAGGGCCAGTAGAGTGGGATAAGTTTGTTACTTTATTTCTGGATAGGTTCTTCCCGCTTGAGTTGAGGGAAGCCAAAGTGTAGGAGTTCATAAACCTGAATCTAGATAACATGAGTCTAAAGGAGTATTCACTCAACTTTAATCAGTTGGCCAGGTATGCTCTAACTATGGTTGCTAAATTTAGGGCTAAGATGAGCAAGTTTATGTATGATGTTTCTGAGGATGTGGTAAAAGATGTAGGATGGATATATTGGTTAAGAAGATAGACATATCTAGATTGATAATCCATGCTCAACAGATTGAGGAGAAGAAAATCAAAAAAAAAGGTAAAGGGAGAATAAGAGGGATAGAATGGGTAACTTTAATTTCTCTTAGCATAGGTTCGAGGGTGGAAATCGTTCTTAGTTTTGCAAGACCTCTTCATCTCTAACCCCATCTTCTACTAGTGACCAGTGCCTAAGTTTAGGTAGGATACTCGTGATAGAGCATCAGTCTCTAAGTATAAGGGTAGTGTGAACAGTGCTCGCACCGACCCAATTTGCAAGAGATATGGTAGAAACCAGGAGGATGAGTGAATGACTGGTAGTGATATTTGATTTGGGTGTGAAAAGTCAGGCCACAGAGTTAGAAAGTTCCCAGTGGTTGTGCAGAAAGGTAGGAATGATCGTCAGTAGAGTCAGACTAACTCTTCAGCCATTCCAGTAGGTCGCCTGACTCAGCAGGGTGCCACTTCTAGTATAACTAATGGACAATATCAGAATAGAATTTATGCCTTTCAAACTCAACAGGATCAGGAGGGTTATCCTAATATGGTCACTAGTACGTTACAAGATTTTTATATTCATGTGTAAGCATTGTTAGACCCGTGAGCCATACTTTTTTTCATGAATCCTTATATAGCAATAGATTTTGGCATCATCCCTGAGATCCTTACAGAGCCTTTTGAAGTTTATACCCCCAGTCAGTAGTTCAATCATAGTCAGACGAGTATACAGATATTGTCCAGTCACAATATCCTAGTAGGTCACTTCAGTTGATCTTGTAGAGTTAGACATAATCAATTTTGATGTCATTATTGGCATGGATTGGATTTATTCTTTCTATGCCTTAGTTGACTGTAGAAATAGAGTACTCAAATTTCAGTTTCCAAATAAGCCAGTCTTAAAGTGGAAGGGTAGTACCTCAGTGCCTATAGGTCAGTTTGTCTCTTTAATTAAGGCAAGAAAAATGTTTTTTAAAGGGTGAATATATTATCTTGTTGAGTCAAATACTCAAGGTTTGAAATCCCTAGTCTTAAGTTAGTTCCACTAGTAAATGAATTTCCAGAAGTATCTTCCCAGAGTTCCTCCTGAGAGAAAAATTGACTTCGGAATAGATCTTCTTTCAGATACCCGGCCTATTTCAATTCCACCTTATATAATGACTCTAGCCGAGCTTTAGAAATTAAAAAAGTTGTTTAAAGATCTCCTATACAAGGTTTTCACCAGGCCTAGTGTCTCTTCATGGGGTACCCCAATCAGTTTCATTCACAAGAAATATGATTCTCTCAAAATGTGCATCGATTGCCGTTAATTGAACAAAGTCAGAATCAAGAATAAGTATCCCATCCTTAGTATTGATGACTTGTTCAACCAACTTTAGGGTCTAATTGTTTCTCTAAGACGGACCTCAAATCTGGCTATCATCAGCTCAGAGTCAGAGAATGTGACATCCTAAAAGTAGCCTTTTGAACTCGCTATGGTCACTTTGAGTTTGTAGTTATGTCACTAGCAAATGCCCCTACCACTTTTATTGACTTGGTGAAAAGAGTACTCAAGCATTACTTGGACATGTCTGTTATAGTCTTCATAGATGATATCCTCATTTATTCTCGTAGTGTAAGTGAGCATACAGACTATATGAGGATTTTTTTGCACTCTTAAGGATCACCAATAATTTGCTAGGTTCAACAAGTGTAAATTTTGGTTGAAATTAGTAATATTCCTTGGTCATATTATTTTTAATGAAGACATTCGATCCAATCCTCAAAAGACCAAAGCAGTAATAAACAGGCCTAGACCTATCTCTTCATTAAATATGAAGAGTTTCTTAGGTTTAGCCAGTACTACAAATAATTTATTAAAGGATTTTCCTCTATTTCTTCTCATATGTCCAGGCTGACTCATAAGAAAGTCAAATTTTAGTGGTCTGATTCCTACAAGAAGTATTTTCAGGAGTTAAAGACTTAACTCACTTCTGCTCCAATCTTGACTCTACCAGAGGGTTAAGATGGTTTTGTGGTTTATTGTGATACATCCAGAGTTGGTCTTGGCTGTGTTTTAATGTAGTGGAGCAATTTTATAGGATATGCCTCTAGACAACTTAAACCCTATGAGAAGAACTACTCAACTCATTGTCATGACCCAAGGCTACCCCTAGTCGCGACAACGGTACTTACGGTCATAAGTGACCACAAGATAACCTATAAGCTGGTACTTATTGTGTGCACTGAGTAACTGATAATAAATACATATGTGGAAAACAATTGATAAATGCCATAAGGTTTTAAATACTAAAAACAATGTTGAGTTCACGGATCTAAAAAGATATGTTAAAACAGAATAAGCTAATAAAACTAGTTGAATGTCTAAATATCTAAAAAGACTCTAACTGGATAAGGAGTTGATGGGACAAGCCCCCAACTAACTCCGACTGAATGTAAATACTGAACTGCTGAGATAAACTAAAATAAAACAATTATGTCCTCGCTAGATGAGAACTCACCACAACTGCTATTGTTGATAGGCTAAACTATCTAAGTGCGGTCAGGAAACTGAGCGTTTGAACCTATGATATTAAACATCATAGCGCAAGAAAAGAGTATGCGATTAGTACTATGAATGTACTGGTATATGAGATGAGGTTAGGATAAAATGTATAGGTTATGTGCATGAGATAATGGCTGACTAAATAGCATGGGATAACTGAGTATAAATGCGTGAAAGCTGTAAAATCTGAGAATGTATGACCAAATATATAACATATTTTTGTAATAGTCTGTAAACTAAAATACTAAAATCTGATAACTGAATAACTGATAACTATATACTATGGCCAAGCAAACCTGAACTAAATTTTATATAGAATACTGAGCTAAGATTGTAGGAGGTATCATATAACCGATATGCCCCTATCTGAGCTAATCGGGGTCCAACCTGTAATCCCAGTTGGAAGGGTTTCAGTATCGTTCCATGGGCACTAACACATGGCTGTGTGTATCCACATATCTGGTGTTCCAAAGGACTAGGAAGTCAGTCCTAAAATGGCGGGTGACCCCTAAGAAAATGTCAGTCCTAAACTTACGGGTGACAACTCATAATCCTACGCTGGCTCTATAGTTATGGAACTTAGGGACTACTTATAAGGACCCAGTCCTAGATAGTGGGTGATCCTCTATCCCTAGGTTCGATCGGTGCTAAATCCTACTCCCAACTAAACTGACATTGATTAATGAACTAATCTAATATTAATTAATTATGATAACTGACTGAACTGATAATGCTCATGATATATCTAAAATCATTCTGAATGTACTGAGGTTATGTAAACAGATAAGTATTAGGTGTTCATAACCATCCAACACTGAATGAAAATATCAATAAGGACATATATAGCTTTAAAAATCATAATAAGGGGTCATTGTACAACACCCAATCATTTAGGCATTTTATCAAACACTTGAAATTCATGAACTTTAACATGGAAATGAGTGAAACATGTGGGAACAGTATAATTATACTACTAAAATCATAAATTTAGGACTTAACATGGAATTTTTATCATTAAAATGTGTAAGGGCTACTTTCAATGAAAAATACTGGTAAACATCACGTATAATCGAAATTCATAAAATCTTTATGAAGATAACTTATTATAATATGTAAATTCTTAATTTAAAACATAAAAAATAGATTCTTGAACTCCATGGGTGAAAAGGGCCCATGGATGAACATCACACATACCTTAAACCCTTAAGCTTAAAAGGGAAACACAATATTGAAAGCTTTCTTGAAAGTTCTTAGATTAGGAAACTCGAATTCTTGGTTTTCTAAAAGGGAAGGTGATTGAATTTGATGAACTTGGGAGATGGTTAGGGTTTATTTAAGAGAGGATTTGGGGAAATTGGGCATGTAATGCCCTGAATAACAATTTAAGTCATGTTTTTATAAAGTAGGTTAAGGGGAAGAGACGTAATTACCCCTCAGACATTTAATTTTGTAACTGGAATGCAGATTGAAGAGAGACCACAACACGATGGGTGCCTCATCACTATAGCCACTGCGACGCACCACTATCGTGGTGAGCTGCTGGAATCAAAAACCAAACACGACCCAATCCTCGTCCAAAAAATCCAAAACTTACCCGAGACATGCTCTTTACACCCCTGAACATGAATTAACACAAAAACTTATGTCTCAGGGTCAAGAAGGCCAGTTTAAAAATACTCAAAGTTATGAGGCCAAAAATAAGGCTAAGTCCCAATCACTTAGTGAAATTTTCAGGTTCTAAGCTTCTTATGCATGCACCATAAGCTGAACTGAACTAAGAAGAGTATAGGGTATTACAATATCTCCCCCTAGGGAACATTCATCCTCGAATGAGATTAATTAAGATAATAATACTGAGGAACTTAGATTATATACTGAACATGCACAATTGAAAACATGATTATAAGACTGAGCCTGAAGCATGATGCATGACTGAACTGATTCGTGAATGCATGTAATGACATAAAGATGATTTTATGGATGGAAATGAGAATGGAAAAGAGATAATCTAAGGAGAACTATTACCTTAATCTGAGTCTAAGTTTGTAGAGGAAAAATGAGGGTACTTGGTACGCATATCTGCTTCTGCTTCCAAAGTGGCTCCCTCAATGGACTAATTCTGCTAAAGAACTTTGACCAAGGAAACTTATTTGTTCCTTAGTCTACGAATCTGACGATCAAGGATCTTGACTATAATTTCTTTGTTAGAGAGGCTATCCTAGACATTTGTGCTTTCTAAAGGGACTACAACATCTGGATCACCAATACATTTCTTTAACAAAGAGACATGGAACACTGGATGCACTGATGCCAAGTCTGTGGGCAAGTCAAGCTCATAAGCTACCTTACTAAAATGACTTACAATTCTATAAAGGCCAACATACCGGGGACTAAGCTTTCCCTTCCTGTCAAATCTCTTCACTCCTTTCATGGGTGAGATTTTCAAATATACTAAATCATCAACCTCAAACTCAAGGTCTCTTTTTCTCACATTTGCATAGGATTTTTGATGGCTTTGGGCTATCTTAATCCTCTCCCTAATAAACTAAACCTTCTTCATTACATCAAACACCGAATCTGGTCCTATCAAAGCAGCCTTACCTGCCTCAAACTAACCAATAGAAGATATATATATCCTTTTATTGAGAGCCTCAGACGTAGCCATCTGAATACTGGAGTGGTAAATGTTATTGTAGGCAACTCAATCAATGGTAAGTGATCATCCCAACTACCCTTAAAGTAAAAAACACACGCCCTCAACATGTACTCTAGGGTATGAATGGTCTTTTCTGCCTGGCCATTTATCTTAGGATGAGAAGCTATACTGAGATGAACTTTGGTACCAAGAGCCTTCTGGAAAGATTTCCAAAAGTAAGAGGTAGACTGAGTACCCCTATCTAAAATAATAGATAAAGGAACTCCACGCAACCTAACCAACTCTCTAATATAGAGCTTGGCGTAGTCCTCATCTGATTCCAGGGGTATCAGACCACTCACCAATTGTAATCAATTGCTTCACACAAACGCCCAAAGCCATGCACCCAAAATCTTTCATGTTGTATGCTACAGTGCTGAATCATGCAGAATTCAAAAGGAAGGTAAAAAAGACTTGGTCAAAGAGGGCACCTGGGGACCCAATGAATATCATCTGGAATAATCTGAAGGAAGTGAAGACAACTATAAAATACTTAAATAGCCACCTAGCAGCATATCAACAATAGTTAGACAGTGCCAGGAAAACATTAAAAGTGGTGCAAGCAAAAATAGAAGTGAACCAGGACAATGAGCAATTATATGTCCAGGAGAAGAAAACATTGGTAGATATAGAGAAATGGAGTAGAATAGAAGAACAAGTGATGAGGCAAAAATCCATAGCTTCATAGATTCAGAGTGGTGATTCAAACACAAAATACTTCCACGCACAGTGGAAAATGAGAACTAGTATTAATACCATCACTTTAGTATATAGTGAGACAGGGGTTAAGCTAACAATACCTGAGGACATAGAAGTTGAATTTGTTAAATTCTTCTCCAATCTGATAGGGCAAGAAGCGGATATACACCCTTGTCCAGATACTGAGGTAATTCAGAAGGGATATTATCTTACCAGGGCACAACAGATGTGTTTAATTAAACAGGTATCAACTGAGGAGATATAGGATACAATAAAGCAGATGCCAAAGGAGAAAGCTCCTGGAGTGGATGGTTTTCCCATTGAATTCTTCAATACCTATTGGGAGGAGGTACAAAATAATCTTTTAAATGCATGGATAAAAGATTCAATTGTACTACTATCACTTTGATCCCAAAAATGCCCTCTCTTATCATGTAAAGGATTACAAACCTATGACCTGCTGCACAACTATGTATAAGATAATTGCTAAGGTGCTTACTAGAAGATTGAAGAATGTGATAGGGGATTTGATTGGAAATACACAGACAACCTTTATAGAAGAGAGCTGCATTACAGATAACATCATATTTGCCCATGAATTGTTCAAAGGCTATAACAAAAAGGGCATATCCCCTAGATATGTTCTAAAAGTAGACATCAGAAAAGCATATGATTCACTAGATTGGTCTTTTTTAAAGAGGCTATTGATGTAGATGGGATTTTCTAGTAAATTTGTAGGATGGATAATAGCATGTATCACCACTGTCTCCTATTCCTTAACACTTAATGGTGGCCTCACAAAATCATTCCAAGGATAGAGGAGTATAAGTCAAGGTGACCCAATATCACCTTACCTATTTGTTCTTGCTATGGAGTACTTGAATAGGTTACTGAAACAAATGAGCAGGAACAAGAATTTCAAATTCCATCCTAGATACAAGAAGGTGGGGGGTTATACTTATTTGTTTTGCTAATGAGTTACTAATGTTCTGCAAAGCTGAGATAGGGTCCATTAGACTCCTAAATCAGACATTTAGAAAATTTTCTCAGTTGTCAGGACTGTAGGTGAATATTGATAAAAGTTCACTATATTTGGTTAGCATATTGGAGAGGCTGAAGAATGAAATACTTGAGGAAATAGGATATACTACTGGAATCTTCCCATTCAGGTACTTGGGTATACCTTTTGTTGCTAGGAAGCTATCCATAGAACAATGCTGGCCATTGGTTGAGAAAATAATATCTAAAATCACTTGTTGGTCTGTAAGATTGCTAAGTTATGCAGGCAGGCTTCAACTAATTAAGGCAGTGATTTTTGGGATGCAGGCATACTGGGGACAAGTGTTTTTTATCCCCAAAAAAGTATTAAAAGGTATTGAAACTATTTGTAGAACTTTCTTGCGGACTGGAAGGAATGAAATCTCTAAAAAAACACTAGTCTCATAGGAGAAAGTATGCTTACCACAGAGTGCAGGGGGCCTAAATGTAATCAACCTATACCTGTGGAATAAAGCTGCAATAGCAAAGCATCTATGGGCAGTAACAAAGAAAAAAGACTGTCTATGGATTAAATAGATTCACACTTTCTATATAAAGCAACAGGACCTGGAAAATATGTCCCTGCCTTAGAATGTTTCTTGGGTAGTCAGAAAGATTTTGAACACAAGGAAATTGATAATGGAGTCACAACAACTGCAGGGGCCCTTATTGGATAGGTTAATACTAATACAGAAAGGAGAGAAATTCAACATAAAAAATATACTTAATTCTAACACCTCATTATCCTAGAGTGTCTTGGAAGAAACTGATCTTACAGGATCACATACAATTGAGTCACAAATTTAATTTGTGGCTTTGTTTACAGCATAGATTAGCAATTGTGGAGAGACTGCAGAAGATAAATATCTATGTTCCGAAATCATGTATCTTCTGTGGGGCAGCAGATGAATTATTTGACCAACTATTCTTTGAATGCAATATTACAAAGGATATCTGTAGAAGAGTGCTTAGGTGGATAAGACAGACAAGAAATATTGGAAGCTATAATTCAGAGGTATAATAGGTGATGACAAGTTTGAAGGCTGAAGCAGGATTCACTGAACTAGTTGCAGCAGCTTTCAGTAAGATGATTTATGCCATATGGATTGCCAAGAATAACCTCAGATTCCAGAAGAAACCATATTCAAGTGATCATATCTGTAGAGACATAGCATTACATATACATACAAAGGGGAATTATGTAATTAAGTGGCATAAGTACTTATAGAATCTTAATTTATATCCTTGATGTACTTGTAGATAGCTAGTATAATGTATGTAAAAGAATAGTAATAGGAAGTGAGAGGTGATTGGTCAGCAATTACCTGGCTTTGTAATTATAATTTTGGTGAAATGAAAATCTGTTTACCAAAAAAAAACTTGGTTTATAGCTTGTTTTTTTTTATGTCTTGTTGTATTAAGCTCTAAACCATGGTGTTTGATGATGTAGGATGCTTTTGGAGTTGATTATGGTAATATATGGATGTGGAACAATATGTAAATTAAAGAGAAAACAACACCAAAGGCTTGGATAAAAATAAAGGATGTTGGAACACTAAGCTAAATTCTTGGAAGCAAATTCCAGTAGCACCAGGTGATATGCCCACACAGCCCGATCTATAGTGGTGTTGTTGAGCCCGCTATGCCTGATGTACAGTGGTTCTATAAATACCATGAAGCAAGATTATTTCAGTGCTCAAGGTTTTGGACGGTTCCTACTCCTACACGGCTAAGGCTTGCCATAATATAAATACACGACATTGTACACATTATTGAGGATTTTGTTATGTCTTGGACTGAGTGGCAGCTGCTGCACTTCATCTCTTAGGTTTTATTTTCTCTTAATTTAGTTATCTATTAGATTATATCATGTATTCATCTTGGATCATGATTATGACTATTAGTGGCTAAAAACTCTCTTTCTGGAGTTAAAGCCAAGAACATGAAGATTATTGTTTTGAATTGATTTTATCTAATTTGTTTATCATATTTGGTTGCTTTTTTATCCTTGTTTTAACTATTTTAAGGATTGATCACCCTTAGAATATATCAATTGTTGACCTTGTGATTTCGAGAAAGGGAATAGAAAGATAGAACAAGGGGATGAACAAAGTAGGATTTGTATTCTTTTATGAAATAAGGAATTCGAATTAGCATCTAGGACATAGATGTTCCTAGAAGCCTTACTTGATTCACACGTAGGATGATTGCTTTAAGCACTTAATTAGATTATTACATCTCTGCTTAATTATGTAGTTGTAATGTCCAAGTTAGGTAAACAATTAGAGGTTGGGAGAGCACGATCACGCAATTAACCCTATGAATCAACAACCAAGATAAGAAATATAATGAATGAATTTCAATAATGTAGTATGATTGTTCGTAGTGCTTTAACCTTGGTTTTCTCCTATTGATTGTCTAAAGACCTTTATTTTGCGCATTGTTTACTTTACCTTTATTTTGCGCATTGTTTACTTTACCTTATTTCAGTTTCTCACTGCTTCAGCCTTTTGAGGGTCAACTCTAATGCCATCACCGGAAACAATATGGCCAAGAAAAGATACTGATCTTATCCAAAACTTGCACTTACTAATTTTGTGAATAACTAATGGGATCTAAGAGTCTGCAATACGATTTTGAGATGGTCTGCATGATCATTTTCACTATGAGAGTAGACAAGAATATCGTCAATGAAGACTATGATGAACATGTCCAAGTACTGCTTAAACACTCTGTTCATCAAGTCCATGAAAATGGCTGGGGCAATCGTTAGTCCAAAAGATATAACTATAAATTTGAAGTGACCATACTGAGTTCTGAAAGTTGTTTTTAAAATATCACATTATCTGACTCTGAGCTGATGATAACCGGATCTGAGGTCTATCTTAAGAAAATAACTGGCACCCTAAAGTTGGTCAAATAAGTCATCAACCCTGGGGAGTGGTATTAATTTTTGATTGTGACTTTATTCAACTGACAATAATCAATGCACATTCTGAGAAAAGCGTCTTTCTTATGCACAAAAAGGACTAGAGCGCCCCATGGGGAAACACTGGGCCTGATAAACCTCTTATCTAAGAGATATTTAACTATTCTTTCAACTCTTTGAGCTTATTTGGAGCTATTCTGTCGGGTAAAATAGAGATAGGATGGGTATATGGAATGAGATCTATTATGAAGTCAATTTCTCATTCGGGAGTGTAAGACCCCGTAAAAATCCTAAGTCAAATTTAGCTCCTTAAGGCTTGATAAGGAAATCCAACACTTGGAAGAATTTTTCTAAGTGTTAGAAACACTTAGTTTCATCTTATACCTCCGAACTTTGGGGATTTATTTGACGACCTTCTCAATCTCTATTTTTAGATTTTCAAGTTGCGTTGTGATCGAGGAAGTCAAGAGTACATCTCGAGTGAGTTTCAAAATTTTTGAAATACGTTTAGGGTGTGTTTGGATTTCAAAATAGAATCACCATGCGATTTGCATGCGTCACATACTCTATAGCATGCTCCAGAAATTTTCAGCATTTCATGGTAAACTTCAAACGTTCATTACTTCTTGAATATTTTGTTCTGTGAGAGCTGCTATATATCAATGAAAATCTCTTTGAGTCCTCTTTCTAATGCAATTGGTTTCATCCAATTTAAATATCGGAGCAAAGAGTTATGATCAATTTACTTCAGCCTGAAAACAACATAGGACAACTGTGTCTTTCTTTCTTTCTCCAGGTGTATTTTAGTCTTTTACCCATCCTATATATATGCTCAAACACGATATTAAGACTAATTTAGAGAAGAATATACTCCTTTTTTCTCAAATTCTCTCAAAAAATTATCAAGAACAAGTAAGGGTTCAATTGGGGGTTTCACGATTCAAGCCAATTTCACCGTTAACTTTCATGAATAATCAATCTAAGGTATGCATAGTGTTCATTCATGGATTCTTTTCATCCATGGAGCTCAAGAATCAAGTTTTAAGTTATGTATCATGAATATTTTACTGTGGGATGTTTATAATCATGTTGTTGATGTTAAATTGAGTTTCAATTCCATGAGTTATTTCAAGAATCATGAAAACTAATTTATTTGTGGTATTATTCATATGAGATTTATGTTGAGTTCTTGGGATTTGCAAGTTGGATGTTATACCCATAATATTGATATATGTTAATTGATGAATGAAATATCTATGTTTCACATGTGTGTTGAATTATGACCATCATATGTTAAAAACCTTGAGATGTGAATTGGTGGTTATGGTCATGAATTGGGAGCATGTTATATATGTCTAAGTATAAAATCATGCCTTTCATGTGTTTGTGAAAATGTTCAAGTGAATGAATTGTGCCTTGTGATCCATTGGTGATCTAAATAATGAATTCATGTTAATACTACACGATCTAAATGATTTTCATGTTGATGCTATGTCATGCAAGTGTTTGACAAATGGTTCATGAAAGTTAAGTAATGAAACTACATTATGTTAGCATGTATACAAGTTCATGTCATGCAAGTGAAATTAAAATTGTGTAATTATGATATATTAGGATATATTCCTATTCATGTACAAGATTATGATTATCAAGTGCTTTCATGAAATCCCTAACTTATGGTATTATGAATTGCGGACTTTAGTCCTATGATCAAGAATTTTCATGATGTGTCAGTTTCCTTCCAACGAGTCCTGGGGGTACTTGTACCCGAAAAATATAGTTGGGTGCCTAGAGCCATGTCATGTTTTCACGATACTCTAAGTCAAGCCATGTTCAGTAGACTTCAGTTAGTCTCATGACTCAGGAAAACTCATGTAAAGGCAGTATCAGTTCAGTTTTACTCAGTACTCTGTAATCTACGTAATTTCAGTAATATTTCGTCAGTCTATGGAATTCAGTAAATTTCAGTATCAGTACAGTTTAGTTCAGTATTTAGTTTAGACATCAGTAAACTCAGTCATCTAACAGAACTCAGTAGCATTTAGTCAGTTAATAGAATTTAGTAGTGTTCCGCTAGTCATCAGAACTCAATAAACTCAGTCCATGTTCAGTTCAGTTAAACAGAACAATCAGTAACAGTTCAGTTAATTCTAGTATGAATAAGAAAATCATTTCAGTATAATCAGTTCAGTGTCATTCAATTGGGAGTAGGATTCAGCACCGAGCGAATCCAAGGATGGGAACTCACCTACCAGTAGAGGGTGTGATTCTTAGAAGCAGTCCTTACGTTCCAAAACTATGTAGCTAGCATAGGTTAAGACATCAATACCTATTAGCTGAGAGTCGATGATGTGGCTTAACCTGTCAGATGAGGGTTCCCACTGTTCTTATTAGAGTACCTGCAGATGAGGGTCACTCACAGCTTGTCCTTACTAATGACGCGGTATTGACACCCTTCCAATCAGGGCAGAGATTGGACCCCGGCTTAGCTATTATAGCATATTTGGGGTATGTCGGTTAGATAACTATTTCCCACAATTTTAGTATCAGTCTCAGTAGAAGAACTCAGATAGTTCTTCAGGATATCAGGACTGACAGATACAGTAAACTCAGATACAGTATGGAACTCAACTAGTTCTATCAGATTCAGGACTGTCAGGTACAGTCATTCATGCTATCAGTTATTAAAACTCATGTTATTAGATATATCAATTATTAGATTTCAGTTCTCAGTCATGATATGTTATTAGTAAATACATATCATCAGTATTCATACTCAGTAGTCATGTTATCAAGAACTCAGTTTTAGGACTGTTATATACGGTCAATCAGATCAGTTCTTCATAAACAGAACTATCAAAAATAGTCATTTTCTTTATTAGTAATATAACATCAGTTTCACTTTATTCAGTAAACTCAGATGTCAGTAAATCAGTACACATAATTCAGTATCCAGTACTAGTACAGTTTCAGTTATAGTTATATATATCATGCATGTATTCTCACTTTCATATTAGTCAGTATTGTTCATACATATGAACCCCATGCATTCAGCCTACGTCACTTGCATACCAGTACATTCAAAGTACTGACCCATACTTTTCTTGCGGTATGGTGTCTTATACCATAGGTTTGGATACATGGGATCCATAGCTCTCTTAGCAATTTCAGAGTTAGTTAGTAGCAGTAATTAATAGTGAGTCTTTATCCATCGAGAATAATTACATTATTATTTATATCACTATTTCAGTTCTTGATTTATTTCAGTAAACATAGTTAGTTGGGAACATATCCCCTTAAATCCTTATTCAGTTAAGTTTAGAGGTTTTCAGACTACAGCATGTCAGACAATTATTTCAAATTTATGTTGGTATTATTGTACCATTTTTAGATATTATTTTATCAGATGTTTATTCAGATTTGAACCTAATGGCCTTACAATATTATGTTTTTGCATATTTTACAGTATGGTTATTCATTGCTCAGGTACAGATATAAGTCATGGGTTAGCTTGTGGTCCTTTGGGGTCATGGGCACCGTGTAGCATTTCGATTCAGAAAATTGAGGCATTACAAACTTGGTATCAGATCCTAAGGTTCAACAGTATCCTAGGAGCTCTAAAAGCTGCATCAAGTAGATTCTTATACATGGTTGTGTTATGCACCACACTTATGTGCAGGAGGCTATGAGATGTTTTAGGAACAGTTTCCCTTCTTTAATGTCTCAAGATTGTGCTATATCAAGGTTCTCTAAGGAACCCATGTAGATTCATGTTAGGCTCCCATCATGTCAACCTTACCTTACTTTCAAGGTAACAGAAATAGTAAAGCTTAAATCCTAAAGATAGGGCTTTCTCATGCAGTCCCTGGAGACAGTTATGGGATTTTCCACATGCTCAGACAATATCCCCTCAGTTTAGTCATGTTCAAAAGTTGTATAGATTTTATTTATGATCATGAGAACTCTTTTGTAAGCTCAAATCCAATTTTTGATATACCATTAGATCCCTTCTCAGAATCCTATGACAGTATAGACCTAGAATTTTAAGCATGGACCCAAGAGTTTAACAGTAGATAAGTTGGGATAATATTATTCGACCTGATTAGATTATGTATTCATGGGGATAGTTGTACCAAGGTAAATTAGGAGGCTTGAATAGTGTAAGCTAGAATTTAAGTTTATTTACCTGAAATTAAGCATGAAGTATGGATGTGATATTAGTAGTATATGAGAAAACAGAAGCAACTAATGTGTTTAGTAGGATGGGCAGGTGTCAAACAGAGTATAAGTATGTGATGATAGATCAAGTGACCAAGACAGACTCTCAGATTCCAGTAGTAGTGCTAGTATGTATAGAAAAGTAGTAAGGGAAGACGATTCCCAACCCATCCTCTTCTTAGTACAAAGATTTGTACTTCAGCTATCACGAAAACCACTCAGGTCTTACATATCAACTCTAAGGTCACGATCCACGATTATGCACTTTTCTATAAATCATGTACATTTTCAGTTCCCAGTATAAAGGATCTCAGTTTACCCCACAGTATGAATCAATTCCATGAACATGGCTTAGGTTCACACGTTTTTCATAGAATCATGTGCACTTTTAGTTCCAATCATAGGGAGTAAGAACTAAATCACTCAATGTCACGAATTATGTCTCATGAATACAAAAACTCAAAACTTAGGTCATGCAGCTCATGACTCATGTACACGTATCATGCTTTATAGTATACTCAGCTTTCATGACTCATGCTATGCCCCTACAGATCAGATATATTCAGACTACGTCATATATATCCTCAGTTCATACTTTTTTGGTAAATTCATATTGTTGATATTCTATTCCTCAGGTTTCAGTCATGTGTCAAGTTCAGTTTGTATCGATTCATGCTTCAGGTCCTCCTGATTTAACCCTTTAGTTAGCTCGCTTTATGAAAATAGTGTAGTGATAAGCGTTGCTTAGATAAGAGAGAGAAAATGTTTCATGTTAAGAGGAGATTGTTGCATGCTTATTTTATACAAGGGTATAGTATTAATGATAGGCTTGAATGTAACTATTTGAATATAGAGTATCCTAGTAGTTGTGAGTATAACCCAGTTCATGTATCATGCCTCAGTTCCAGATATCAGATAATTATGTCACGATTCAGTTCCTACATGCCTTGTGCATCGCCTTAGTTTTCCTCAATATTTCAGCAAAGGCAGTCCAACATTCTTTAAGGGACATAGTGTCCCAAGAGGGAGATACACTCTAATCCCTCAAACTGTTATGACATAAACATATCGATCTCTCTTTACGTCATGAATTCAGCTTAGAGGAAGGGTTACTTACAAGATGGCCTTCTAACTCCAAATCTCAGTCGTAAGCCATGTACTCAATGGCTCAGTTTAGTTCACGATACTCTATCCATGTCACGCATTACAGAGTCAGTTCATATCATGATATTCAGTTCATGTATCATGTTCCAGACTTAGTTATGTCCTCATGTTTCCGCTCATACATATTGAGTAATTAATCTCAAACTCTTTGGTATTTTACATTTAATGTAACAGTCTTCCTTAAACTTACTCATTCTTATGTTCAGACTTCAGTACCAAGCTTGATATTTAGTTTCATGCCCAGTTTTTAGTTAAACTTGGCATATTTTACTATTACATATTCAATTGCATGTTTACGAGCCAGTTCAGTCATATAATCATACATTAGATATGCATAGATTCAGTTTATCAGTTATACACCAGATATGTATTCTTCTTTTGAGGAACTCAGTTCATCAGAAGATTCAGTCCTTCATTCATAAATCAGTTACACATGCATCAGATATGTATGTTTAGTTTGATACAAATTCAACTTATCAGTCATGTAAGTCATGAAATCATATTTCAGTCATTCGTGTTCAGTATATGCCTCAGTTGGTCTCTTCTCCCCTTCTTAGTAAGTCTCATTCAAGGATGAATATTCCCAAGGGATAGATATTGTAAGACCCCATAAAAATCCTAAGTCAAATTCAGCTCCTTAAGGCTTGATAAGGAAATCCAACACTTTGAAGAATTTTCGTAAGTGTTAGAAACACTTAGTTTCATCTTATACCTCCAAACTTTGGGGATTTATTTGGCGACCTTTCCAACCTTTATTTTTGGATTGTCAAGTTGCGTTGTGATCGGAGAAGTCAATAGTATATCTCGAGTGAGTTTTGGAATTTTTGGAATCCATTTAGGGCATGTTTGGATTTTAAAAATGAAGCACCATGCGATTTGCATGCGTCGCATGCTTTATAGCATGCTCCAGAAATTTTCATCATTTCAAGGTCAACTTCAACCGATCATAATTTCTTGAATATTTTAAACTGTGAGAGATGCTATACATCAATGAAAATATCTTTGAGTCCTATTTCCAATGCAATTGGTTTCATCCAATTTAAACATCGGAGCAAAGATTTATGATCAATTTACTTCAGTCTATCATCCTGAAAATAACATAGGACAGTTGTCTCTTTCTCTCTATCTCCAGGGGTATTTTAGTCTTTTGCCTATCCTATATATATGCTCAAACACGGAATTAAGCCTAATTTAGAGCAGAATATACTCTCTTTTTCTCAAATTCTCTCAAAAATTATCAAGAACAAGTAAGGGTTCAATTGGGGGTTTCAAGATTCAAGCCAATTTCACCGTTAACTTTCACGAATTTAGAGTATCAACATACTCAGCTTTCATGACTCATGATATGCCCCTACAGATCAGATAAATTCAGACTACGTCATGTATATCCTCAGTTCATACCTTTTTGGTAAATTTATATTGTTGATATTCTAGTCCTCAGGTTTCAGTCATGTGTCAAGTTTAGTTTGTATCGATTTATGCTTCAAGTCCCCCAGATTTAACCCTTTAGTCAGCTATCTTTATGAAAATAGTGTAGTGATGAGCGGTTGCTTAGATAAGAGAAAGAAAATATTTCATGTTAAGAGGAGATTATTGCATGCTTATTTTATACAAGGGTGTAGTATTAATGATAGGCTTGAATGTAACTATTCCAAGATAGAGTATCCTAGTAGTTGTGAGTATAACCCAGTTCATGTATCATGCCTCAGTTCCAGATATCAGATAATTATGTCACAATTCAGTTCCTACATGCCTGTGCATCGCCTTAGTTTTCCTCAATATTTCAGCAAAGGCAGTCCAACATTCTTCAAGGGACATAGTGTCCCAAGAGGGAGATACACTCTAATCCCTCAAACTTGTATGACATAAACATACCGGTCTCTCTTCACGTCATGAATCCAGCTTAGAGGAAGGGTTACTTACAAGATGGCCTTCTAACTCCAAATCTCAATTGTAAGCCATGTACTCAATGGCTCAGTTTAGTTCATGATACTCTATCCATGTCACACATTACAGACTCAGTTCATATCATGATATTTAGTTTATGTATCATGTTCCAAACTTAGTTATGTCCTCATGTTTCCGCTCATACATATTGAGTAATTAATCTTAAACTCATTGGTATTTACGTTTAATGTAACAGTCTTCCTTAAACTTACTCATTCTCATGTTCAGACTTCAGTACCAAACTTGGTATTTAGTTTTATGCCCAGTTTTTAGTTAAACTTGGCATATTTTACTATTACATATTCAGTCGCATATTCACAAGCCAGTTCAGTCATATAATCATGCATTAGATATACATAGATTCAGCTTATCAGTTATACACCAGATATGTATTCTTATTTTGAGAAACTAAGTTCATCAGAAGACTCAGTCCTTCAATCATAAATCAGTTACACATGCATCAGATATGTATGTTTAGTTTGATACAAATTCAGCTTATCAGTCATGTAAGTCATGAAATCATATTTCATTCATTCATGTTCAGTATATGCCTCAGTTGGTCTCTTCTCCCCTTCTTAGTAAGTCTCATTCGAGGATGAATGTTCCTAAGGGAGAGATATTGTAAGACCCCGTAAAAATCCTAAGTCAAATTGAGCTCCTTAAGGCTTGATAAGGAAATCCAACACTTGGAAGAATTTTCCTAAGTGTTGGAAACACTTAGTTTCATCTTATACCTCCGAAATTTGGGGATTTATTTGACGACCTTTCCAACCTCTGTTTTTGGATTGTCAAGTTGCGTTGTGATCGGGGAAGACAAAAGTATATCTCAAGTGAGTTTCGGAATTTTTGGAATCCATTTAGGGCGTGTTTGGATTTCAAAAATGAAGCACCATGTGATTTGCATGCGTCGCATGCTCTATAGCATGCTCCAGAAATTTTCAGCATTTCAAGGTCGACTTCAAACGATCATAATTTCTTGAATATTTTGAACTGTGAGAGCTGCTATATGTCGATGAAAATATCTTTGAGTCCTATTTCCAATGCAATTGGTTTCATCCAATTTAAACATCGGAGCAAAGATTTATGATCAATTTACTTCAGCCTGTCAGCCTGAAAATAACATAGGACAGCTGTGTCTTTATCTCTATTTCCAGGGGTATTTTAGTCTTTTACCTATCCTATATATATGCTCAAACACGGAATTAAGCCTAATTTAGAGCAGAATATACTCCCTTTTTCTCAAATTCTCTCAAAAATTATCAAGAACAAGTAAGGGTTCAATTGGGGGTTTCAAGATTCAAGCCCATTTCACCGTTAACTTTCACGAATAATCAATCTAAGGTATGCATAGTGTTCATTCATGGATTCTTTTCATCCATGGAGCTCAAGAATCAAGTTTTAAGTTATGTGTCATGAATATTTTGTTGTGGGATGTTTATAATCATGTTGTTTATGTTAAATTGAGTTTTAATTCCATGAGTTATTTCAAGAATCATGAAAACTAATTTATTTGTGGTATTATTCATATGATATTTATGTTCAGTTCTTTGGATTTGCAAGTTGGATGTTATACCCATAATATTAATATATGTTAATTGATGAATGAAATATCCATGTTTCACATGTGTGTGGAATCATGACCATCATATATTGAAAACCTTGAGATGTGAATTGGTGGTTATGGTCATGAATTGGGAGCATGTTCTATATGCCTAAGTATAAAATCATGCCTTTCATGTGTTTGTGAAAATGTTCAAGTGAATGAATTGTGCCTTGTGATCCATTGGTGATCTATATAATGAATTCATATTAATACTACACGATCTAAATGATTTTCATGTTGATACTATGTCTTGCAAGTGTTTGACAAATGGTTCATGAAAGTTAAGTAATGAAACTACATTATGTTAGCATGTATACAAGTTCATGTCATGCAAGTGAAATTAAAATTATGAAATTATGATATGTTAGGATACATTCCAATTCATGTACAAGATTATGATTATCAAGTGCTTTCATGAAATCCCCAACTTATGGTATTATGAATTGCGGACTTTAGTCCTATGATCAAGAATTTTCATGATGTGTCAGTTTCCTTCCATAGAGTCCTGGGGGTACTTGTACCCAAAAAATATAGTTGGGTGCCTAGAGCCATGTCATGTTTTCACGATACTCTAAGTCAACCCATGTTTAGTAGACTTCAGTTAGTCTCATGACTCAGGAAAACTCATGTAAAGGCAGTATCAGTTCAGTTTTACTCAGTACTCAGTAATCTACGTAATCTCAGTAATATTCCGTCAGTCTATGGAATTTAGTAAATCTCAGTATCAGTACAGTTTAGTTCAGTATTTAGTTCAGACATCAGTAAACTCAATTAGCTAACATAACTCAGTAGCATTTAGTCAGTTAATAAAATTCAGTAGCGTTCTGCTAGTCATCGAAACTCAATAAACTCAGTCCATGTTCAGTTCAGTTAAATAGAAAAATCAGTAACAGTTCAGTTAATTCTTGTATGAACTAGGAAATCAGTTCAGTATAATCAGTTCAGTGTCATTCAGTTGGGAGTAGGATTCAGCACCGAGCGAACCCAAGGATGGGAACTCACCTGCCAGTAGAGGGTGTGATTCTTAGAAGCAGTCCTTGCATCCCAGAACTATGTAGCCAGCATAGGTTGAGACATCAGTACCTGTCAGTTGAGGATAGATGAGGTGGCTTAACTTGTCAGATGAGGGTTTTCTCCGTTTTCATTAGTGTACCTGCCAATGAGGGTCACTCACAACTTGTCCTTACCAGTGATGCGCTATTGACACCCTTCCAATTAGGGCAAAGATTGGACCCTAGCTTAGCTATTACAGCGTATTTGGGTCATGTCGGTTAGATAACTACTTCTCACAGTTTCAGTATCAGCCTTGGTAAAAGAACTCAAATAGTTCTTTAGGATATCAGGACTGACAGATACAGTCAACTCAGATACAGTATGGAACTCAGCTAGTTCCATCAGATTCAGGACTGTCAGATACATTCATTCATACTATCATTTATCAGAACTCATATTATTAGATATATCAGTTATCAGAGTTCAGTTATCAGTCATGACATGTTATCAGTAAATATATGTCATCCGTATTTATACTCAGTAGTCATGTTATCATGAACTCAGTTTCAAGACTGTTATATACACTCAATCAGATCAATTCTTTATATCAGAACTACTAGAAACAATTATTTTCTTTATCAGCAATATAACATCAGTTCCCCTCTATTCAGTAAACTCAGATATCAATAAATTAGTACACAGTATTCAGTATCCAGTACTAGTACAGTCTTAGTTACAGTTATTATATATTCATGCATGTATTCTCACATTCATGTTAGTCAGTATTGTTCATACATATGAACCTCATGCATTCAGCCTACCTCACTTGCATACTAGTACATTCAAAGTACTAACACATACTTTTCTCGCGCTATGGTGTCTTATACCATAGGTTTGGACAAACGAGATCCAGAGCTTCCTAGTAAGTCTAAAAGCTGTATCAAGTAGAATCTTGTACATGGGCGTGTTATGCACCACACTTATGTGTAGGAGGCTATGAGATATTTTAGGAACAGTTTCCCTTCTTTCATGTCTCAAGATCATGCTATAGCAAGGTTCTATAAGGAACCTATGTAGATTAACATCAAGCTCCCCTCATGTCAACCTTACTTTATTCTTAAGGTAACAGAAATAGTGAAGCTCAAACCCTAAAGATAGGGCTTTCTCATGCAGTCCCTGGAGACAGTTATGGGATTTGCCACATGCTCAGACAATATCACCTCAGGTCAGTCATGCTCTAAAGTTGTACAGATTACATTTATGATCATGAGAACATCTTTATAAACTCAAATCCAATTTTTAATATGCTATTAGATCCCTTCTCAAAATCCTATGACAGTATAGACCTAGAATTTTAAGCATGGACCCAAGATTTTAGCAGTAGATGAGTTGGCATAGTTTTATCCAGTCTGATTAGATTATGTATTCATGGAGATAGTTATACCTAGGTAAATTAGGAGGCTTGAACAGTGTAAGCTAGAATTTAAGTTTATTTACTTAAAATTAAGCATGAAGTTGTGGATATGATATTAGTAGTATATGAGGAAACAGAAGCAGCTGATGTGTTTAGTAGGATGGGCAAGTGTCGAACAGAGTATAAGTATATGATGATAGATCAAGTGATCATGTTAGACTCTCAAATTCTAGTAGTAGTGCCAGTATGTATAGAAAAGTAGTAAGGGAAGATGATTCCTAACCCATCCTCTTCTCAGTACAAAGATTTGTACTTCAGCTATCATGAAATCCACTCAGGTCTTATATATCAACTCTAAGGTCATGAACCACGATCATGTACTATTATATAAATCATGTACGGTTTCAGTTCCAAGTATAAAGAATCTCAGTTTACCCCACAGTATGAATTAATTCCATGAACACGGCTTATGTTCACACATTTTCCATAGAATCATGTGCACTTTCAGTTCCCAGCATAAGGAGTCAGAACTAAATCACTCAATGTCACTAATCATGTCTCACAAATACAAAAACTCAAAACTTAGGTCATGCAGCTCATGACTCATGTACACGTATCATGCTTTACAGTATACTCAGCTTTCATGACTCATGCTATGCCCCTATAGATCAGATAAATTCAGACTACGTCATGTATATCCTCAGTTCATACCTTTTTGGTAAATTCATATTGTTGATATTCTATTCCTCAGGTTTCAGTCATGTGTCAAGTTTAGTTTGTATCAATTCATGCTTCAGGTCCTCCTGATTTAACCTTTTAGTCAGCTCTCTTTATGAAAATAGTGTAGTGATGAGCGGTTGCTTAATAAGAGAGAGAAAATGTTTCATGTTAAGAGGAGATTGTTGCATGCTTATTTTATACAAGGGTGTAGTATTAATGATAGGCTTGAATGTAACTATTCCAAGATAGAGTATCCTAGTAGTTGTGAGTATAACCCAGTTCATGTATCATACCTCAGTTCCAGATATTAGATAATTATGTCACGATTCAGTTCCTACATGCCTTGTGCATCGCCTTAGTTTTCCTCAATATTTCAGCAAAGACAGTTCAACATTCTTCAAGGGACATAGTGTCCCAAGGGGGAGATACACTCTAATCCCTCAAACTGTTATGACATAAACATACCGGTCTCTCTTCACATCATGAATCCAGGTTAGAGGAAGGGTTACTTACAAGATGGCCTTCTAACTCCAAATCTCAGTCGTAAGCCATGTACTCAATGGCTCAGTTTAGTTCATGATACTCTATCCATGTCACGCATTACAGACTCAGTTCATATCATGATATTCAGTTCATGTATCATGTTCCAGACTCAGTTATGTCCTCATGTTTCCGCTCATACATATTGAGTAATTAATCTCAAACTCTTTGGTATTTTACATTTAATGTAACAGTCTTCCTTAAACTTACTCATTCTTATGTTCAGACTTCAGTACCAAGCTTGATATTTAGTTTCATGCCCAGTTTTTAGTTAAACTTGGCATATTTTACTATTACATATTCAATTGCATGTTTACGAGCCAGTTCAGTCATATAATCATACATTAGATATGAATAGATTCAGGACTCAGTTCATCAGAAGACTCAGTCCTTCATTCATAAATCAGTTACACTTGCATCAGATATGTATGTTTAGTTTGATACAAATTCACCTTATCAGTCACATAAGTCATGAAATCATATTTCAGTCATTCATGTTCAGTATATGCCTCAGTTGGTCTCTTTTCCCCTTCTTAGTAAGTCTCATTCGAGGATGAATATTCTCAAGGGAGAGATATTGTAAGACCACGTAAAAATCCTAATTCAAATTGAGCTCCTTAAGGCTTGATAAGGAAATCCAACACTTAGAAGAATTTTCCTAAGTGTTAGAAACACTTAGTTTCATTTTATACCTCCGAACTTTTGAGATTTATTTGACGACCTTTCCAACCTCCATTTTTTAGATTGTCAAGTTGCGTTGTGGTCGGGAAAGTCAAGAGTATATCTCAAGTGAGTTTCGGAATTTTTGGAATCCATTTAGGGCGTGTTTGGATTTCAAAAATGAAGCACCATGCGATTTGCATGCGTCGCATGCTCTATAGCATGCTCCAGAAATTTTCCGTATTTCAGGGTCAACTTCAAGCGATCATAATTTCTTGAATATTTTGAACTGTAAGAGCTGCTATATATCGATGAAAATATCTTTGAGTCCTATTTCCAATGCAATTGGTTTCATCCAATTTAAACATCAGAGCAAAGATTTATGATCAATTTACTTCAGCTTGTCAGCCTGAAAATAACATAGGACAGCTGTGTCTTTATCTCTATCTCCAGGGGTATTTTAGTCTTTTGCCTATCCTATATATATGCTCAAATACAGAATTAAGCCTAATTTAGAGCAGAATATACTCCCTTTATCTCAAATTTTCTCAAAAATTATCAAGAACAAGTACGGGTTCAATTGGGGTTTTCAAGATTCAAGCTAATTTCACCGTTAACTTTCATGAATAATCAATCTAAGGTATGCATAGTGTTCATTCATGGATTCTTTTCATCCATGGAGCTCAAGAATCAAGTTTTAAGTTATGTATCATGAATATTTTGTTGTGGGATGTTTATAATCATGTTGTTGATGTTAAATTGAGTTTTAATTCCATGAGTTATTTCAAGAATCATGAAAACTAATTTATTTGTGGTATTATTCATATCAGATTTATGTTGATTTCTTGGGATTTTCAAGTTGGATGTTATACCCATAATATTGATATATGTTAATTGATGAATAAAATATCCATGTTTCACATGTGTGTGGAATCATGACCATCATATGTTGAAAACCTTAAGATGTGAATTGGTGGTTATGGTCATGAATTGGGAGCATGGTATATATGCCTAAGTATAAAATCATGCCTTTCATGTGTTTGTGAAAATGTTCAAGTGAATGAATTGTGCCTTGTGATCCATTGGTGATCTAAATAATGAATTCATATTAATACTACACGATCTAAATGATT
>NC_061116.1:161642962-161648433 GCF_002878395.1 Capsicum annuum | reverse complement strand
TGTGTCAATTTCCTTCCATCGAGTCCTGGGGGTACTTGTACCCAAAATATATAGTTGAGTGCCTAGAGCCATGTCATGTTTTCACGATACTCTCAGTCAAGTCATGATCAGTAGACTTCAGTCAGTCTCATGACTAAGGAAAACTTATGTATAGGCAGTATCAGTTCAGTTTTACTCAGTACTCAGTAATCTACGTAATCTCAGTAATATTTCGTCAGTTTATGGAATTCAGTAAATCTCAGTATCAGTACAGTTTAGTTCAGTATTCAGTTCAGACATCAGTAAACTCAGTTAGCTAACATAACTCAGTAGCATTTACTCAGTTAATAGAATTCAGTAGTGTTCCGCTAGTCATTGAAACTCAATAAACTCAGTCCATATTCAGTTCAGTTAAACAGAACAATCAGTTACAGTTCAGTTAATTCTAGTATAAACTAGGAAATTAGTTCAGTATAATTAGTTCAGTGTCATTCAGTTGGGAGTAGGATTCAGCACCGAGCAAACCCAAGAATGGGAACTCACCTGCCAGTAGAGGGTGTGATTCTTAGAAGCAGTCCTTGCATCCCAGAACTATGTAGCCAGCATAGGTTGAGACATCAATACCTATCAGTTGAGGGTAGATGAGGTGGCTTAACTTATCAGATGAGGGTTTCCACCGTTCTCATTAGAGTACCTGCCAATGAGGGTCACTCACAACTTGTCCTTACCAGTGATGCTGTATTGACACCCTTCTAATCAGGGTAGAGATTGGACCCCAGCTTAGCTATTATAGCGTATTTGGGTCATGTCGGTTAGATAACTACTTCCCACAGTTTTAGTATCAGCCTTGGTAAAAGAACTCATATAGTTCTTCAGGATATCAGGACTGACAGATACAGTCAACTCAGATACAGTATGGAACTCAGCTAGTTCCATAAGATTCAGGAGTGTCAGATACATTCATTCATACTCTCATTTATCAAAACTCACATTATCAGATATATCAGTTATCAGAGTTTAGTTATCAGTTATTATATGTTATCAGTAAATACATGTCATCCGTATTTATACTCAGTAGTCATGTTATCACGAACTCAGTTTCAAGACTGTTATATACGGTCAATCAAATCAGTTCTTCATATCAAAACTATTAGAAACAGTCATTTTCTTTATCAGCAATATAACATCAGTTCCCCTCTGTTCAGTAAACTCAGATGTCAGTAAATCAGTATACAGTATTTAGTATCCAGTACTAGTACAGTCTCAGTTACAGTTATTATATATTCATGCATGTATTCTCACATTCATGTTAGTCAGTATTGTTTATATATATGAACCTCATGCATTCAGCCTACCTTACTTGCATACCAGTACATTCAAAGTACTGACACATACTTTTCTCGCGCTATGGTATCTTATACCATAGATTTGGACAAACAAGATCCAGAGCTCCCTTAGATTTTTCAGAGTCATCCAGCAGCAGTAATTAACAGTGAGTTCTCATTCTTCCAGGACAATTATGTTTTTATTCATATCACTATTTTAGTTTTTAGTTTATTTCAGTAGACGTAGTTAGTTGGGAACATGTCCCCTAACCTCTTTATTCAGTTCAGTTTAGAGGTTTTCAGACTACAACATGTCAGACAATTATTTTAGATTTATGTTGGTATTGTTATACCATTTTTAGATATTATTTTAACAGATGTTTATTAACATTTAAACCTTATGGCCTTATAATATTATGTTTTCACATATTTTACAGTATGTTTATTCAGTGCTCAGGTACAGATATAACTCATGGGTAAGCTTGTGTTCCTTCGGGGTCATGAGCACTGTATAGCATTTCGGTTCAAAAAATTGGGGTGTTACAAACTTGGTATTAGAGCTTAAGGTTCAACAGTGTCCTAGGAAGTCTGAAAACTGTATCAAGTAGAGTCTTGTACATGGGCGTGTTGTGCACCACATTTCTGTGTAGGAGGCTATGAGATATTTTAGAAACAGTTTCCCTTCTTTCATGTCTCAAGATCGTGCTATAGCAAGTTTTTATAAGGAACCCATGTAGATTCACATCAGGATCCCCTCATGTCAACCTTACCTTACTTTTAAGGTAACAGAAATAGTGAAGCTCAAATCCTAAAGATAGGGCTTTCTCATGCAGTCCCTGGAGACAGTTATGGGATTTGCTACATGCTCAGCTAATATCACCTCAGGTCAGTCATGTTCCAAAGTTGTACAGATTACATTTATGATCATGAGAACATTTTTGTAAACTCAAATCCAATTTTTGATATGCCATTAGATCCCTTCTCAGAATCCTATAATAGTATAGACCTAGAATTTTAAGCATGGACCAAAGATTTTAGCAGTAGATGAGTTGGGATAGTATTATCTAGTCTAATTAGATTATGTATTCATGGAGATAGTTGTACCAAGGTAAATTAGGAGGCTTGAATAGTGTAAGCTAGAATTTAAGTTTATTTACTTGAAATTAAGCATGAAGGTGTGGATGTGATATTAGTAGTATACAAGGAAACAGAAGCAGCTAATGTGTTTAGTAGGATGGGCAAGTGTCGAACAGAGTATAAGTATGTGATGATAGATTAAGTGACCATGTCAGACTCTCAGATTCCAGTAGTAGTGCCAGTATGTATAGAAAAGTAGTAAGGAAAGACGATTGCCAACCCATCCTCTTCTCAGTACAAAGATTTGTACTTTAGCTATCATGAAATCCACTCAGGTCTTACATATCAACTCTAAGGTCATGAACCACGATCATGTACTTTTATATAAATCATGTACGATTTTAGTTCCCAGTATAAAGGATCTCAGTTTACCCCACAGTATGAATTAATTCCATGAACACGGCTTATGTTTACACATTATCCATAGAATCATGTGCACTTTCAGTTCCCAGTATAAGGAGTCAAAACTAAATCACTCAGTGTCACGAATCATGTCTCACGAATACAAAAACTCGAAACTTAGGTCATGCAGCTCATGACTCATGTACACATATCATGCTTTACAATATACTCAGCTTTCACGACTCATGCTATGCCCCTACAGATCAGATAAATTCAGACTACGTCATGTATATCCTCAGTTCATACCTTTTTAGTAAATTCATATTGTTGATATTCTATTCCTCAGGTTTCAGTCATGTGTCAAGTTTAGTTTGTATCGATTCATGCTTCAGGTCCTCCAGATTTAACCCTTTAGTCAGCTCTCTTTATGAAAACAGTGTAGTGATGAGCGGTTGCTTAGAAAGGAGAGAGAAAATATTTCATGTTAAGAGAAGATTATTGCATGCTTATTTTATACAAGGGTGTAGTATTAATGATAGGCTTGAATGTAACAATTCCAAGATAGAGTATCCTAGTAGTTGCGAGTATAACCCAGTTCATGTATCATGCCTCAGTTCCAAATATCAGATAATTATGTCACGATTCAATTCCTACATGCCTTGTCCATCGTCTTAGTTTTCCTCAATATTTCAGCAAAGGCAGTCCAACATTCTTCAAGGGACATAGTGTCCCAAGGGGGAGATACACTCTAATCCCTCAAACTGTTATGACATAAACATACCGGTCTCTCTTTACGTCATGAATCTAGCTTAGAGGAAGGGTTACTTACAAGATGGCCTTCTAACTCCAAAACTCAGTCGTAAGCCATGTACTCAATGGCTCAGTTTAGTTCACGATACTCTATCCATGTAACGTATTACACACTCAGTTCATATCATGATATTCAGTTCATGTATCATATTCTAGACTTAGTTATGTCCTCATGTTTCAGCTCATACATATTGAGTAATTAATCTCAAACTCATTGGTATTTTACGTTTAATGTAACAGTCTTCCTTAAACTTACTCATTCTCATGTTCAAACTTCAGTACCAAACTTGATATTTAGTTTCATGCCCAGTTTTTAGTTAAACTTGGCATATTTTACTATTACATGTTCAGTCGCATGTTCACGAGCCAGTTCAGTCATATAATTATACATTAGATATGCATAGATTCAGCTTATCAGTTATGCACCAGATATGTATTCTCATTTTGAGAAACTCAGTTCATCAGAACACGCAGTCCTTCATTCATAAATTAGTTACACATGCATTAGATATGTATGTTTAGTTTGATACAAATTCATCTTATCAGTCATGTAAGTCATGAAATCATATTTCAGTCATTCATGTTCAGTATATGCCTCAGTTGGTCTCTTCTTCCCATCTTAGTAAGTCTTATTCGAGCATGAATGTTCCCAAGAGGGAGATATTGTAAGACCCCGTAAAAATCCTAAGTCAAATTGAGCTCCTTAAGGCTTGATAAGGAAATCCAACACTTAGAAGAATTTTCCTAAGTGTTAGAAACACTTAGTTTCATCTTATACCTCCGAACTTTGGGGATTTATTTGACAATCTTTCTGATCTTCATTTTTAGATTTTCAAGTTGCGTTGTGATCGGGGAAGTCAAGAGTACATCTCGAGTGAGTTTTGGAATTTTTGAAATCTGTTTAGGGCGTGTTTGGATTTCAAAAATGAAGCACTATGCGATTTGCATGTGTCACATACTCTATAGCATGCTCCAGAAATTTTCAGCATTTCATGGTAAACTTCAAACGTTCATTACTTCTTGAATATTTTGTTCTGTGAGAGCTGCTATATATTAATGAAAATTTCTTTGAGTCTTCTTTCTAATGCAATTGGTTTCATCCAATTTAAACATCGGAGCAAAGAGTTATGGTCAATTTACTTCAGCCTATCAGCCTAAAAATAACATAGGACAGTTGTGTCTTTCTCTCTTTCTCTAGGGGTATTTTAGTCTTTTGCCCATCCTATATATATGCTCAAATATGGAATTAAACATAATTTAGAGCAGAATATACTCCCTTTTTCTAAAATTCTCTCAAAAATTATCAAGAACAAGTAAGGGTTCAATTGGGGGTTTCAAGATTCAAGCCAATTTCACTGTTAACTTTCACGGATAATCAATCTAGTGTATGCATAGTGTTCATTCATGGATTCTTTTCATCCATGGAGCTCAAGAATCAAGTTTTAAGTTATGTATCATGAATATTTTGTTGTGGGATATTTATAATCATGTTGTTGATGTTAAATTGAGTTTTAATTCTATGAGTTATTTCAAGAATCATGAAAACTAATTTATTTGTGGTATTATTCATATGAGGTTTATGTTTAGTTCTTTGGATTTGCAAGTTGGATGTTATACCCATAATATTGATATATGTTAATTGATGAATGAAATATCCATGTTTCACATGTGTGCGGAATCATGACCATCATATGTTGAAAACCTTAAGATGTGAATTGGTGGTTATGGTCATGAATTGGGAGCATGTTCTATATGCCTAAGTATAAAATCATGCCTTTCATGTGTTTGTGAAAATGTTCAAGTGAATGAATTATGCCTTGTGATCCATTGCTGATCTAAATAATGAATTCATATTAATACTACACGATCTAAATGATT
>NC_061116.1:161632101-161639962 GCF_002878395.1 Capsicum annuum | reverse complement strand
TGTGTCAATTTCCTTCCATCGAGTCCTGGGGGTACTTGTACCCAAAAAATATAGTTGAGTGCCTAGAGCCATGTCATGTTTTCACGATACTCTCAGTCAAGTCATGATCAGTAGACTTCAGTCAGTCTCATGACTCAGGAAAACTCATGTATAGGCAGTATCAGTTCAGTTTTACTCAGTACTCAGTAATCTACGTAATCTCAGTAATATTTCGTCAGTTTATGGAATTCAGTAAATCTCAGTATCAGTACAGTTTAGTTCAGTATTCAGTTCAGACATCAGTAAACTCAATTAGCTAACATAACTCAATAGTATTTAGTCAGTTAATAGAATTTAGTAGTGTTCCGCTAGTCATCAAAACTCAATAAACTCAGTCCATGTTCAGTTCAGTTAAACAGAACAATCAGTAACAATTCAGTTAATTCTAGTATGAACTAGGAAATCAGTTCAGTATAATTAGTTCAGTGTCATTCAGTTGGAAGTAGGATTCAGCACCGAGCGAACCCAAGGATGGGAACTCACCTGCCAGTAAAGGGTGTGATTCTTAGAAGCAGTCCTTGCATCCCAGAACTATGTAGCCAGCATAGGTTGAGACATTAATACCTTTCAGTCGAGGGTAGATGAGGTGGCTTAACTTATCAGATGAGGGTTCCCATCGTTCTCATTAGAGTACCTGCCTGATGAGGATCACTCACAGCTTGTCCTTACTAGTGGCGTGGTATTGACACCCTTCCAATCAGGGCAGAGATTGGGCCCCAGCTTAGCTATTATAGCATATTTGGGGCATGTCAGTTAGATAACTACGTCCCATGGTTTCAGTGTCAGTTTCAGTAAAAGAACTCAGATAGTTCTTCAGGATATCAGGACTGACAGATACATTCAACTCAGATACAGTATGGAACTCAGCTAGTTCCATCAGATTCAGGATTGTCAGATACAGTTATTCATGCTATCAGTTACCAGAACTCATGTTATCAGATATATCAGTTATCAAAATTTAGTTATCAATCATGATATGTTATCAGTAAATACATGTTAGCAGTTATGTTATCAGGAACTCAGTTTTAGAACCGTTATATACGGTCAATCAGATCAGTTCTTCATAATCAGAACTATCAGAAACAATCATTTTCTTTATCAGTAATATAACATCAGTTCCTCTTTATTCAGTAAACTCAGATGTCAGTAAATCAGTACATAGAATTCAGTATCCAGTACTAGTACAGTTTCAGTTTCAGTTATTATATATTCATGCATGTATTGTCACATTCATGTTAGTCAGTATTGTTTATACATATGAACCCCATGCATTCAGCCTACCTCACTTGCATACTAGTACATTCAAAGTACTGACACATACTTTTCTTGCTCTATGGTGTATTATACCATAGGTTTGGACGCATGGGATCCAGAGCCCCCTTAGCAATTTCAGAGTCAGCCAACAACAGTAATTAACAGTGAGTTCTCATTCTTCCAGGACAATTATGTTATTATTCATATCACTATTTCAGTTTTTAGTTTATTTCAGTAGACGTAGTTAGTTGGGAACATGTCCCCTCAACTCTTTATTCAGTTCAGTTTAGAGGTTTTCATACTACAGCATGTCAGATAATTATTTCAGATTTATGTTGGTATTGTTATACTATTTTTAGATATTATTTTATCAGATGTTTATTCAGATTTGAACCTTATGGCCTTACAGTATTATGTTTTTGCATATTTTATAGTATGGTTATTCAGTACTCAGGTACAGATATAAGTCATGGGTTAGCTTGTGGTCCTTTGGGGGTCATGGGCACCGTGTAGCGTTTTGGTTTAGAAAATCAGGGCGTTACAGGGAAGAACTTTGGGAAGATCTTTAGGGAACACATCTAGCAATTCCCTTACTACTAAAACTGACTCAAGACTGGGAGTCTCAAAATTAGAGTCTTTAACTCGAACAAGATGGTACATGCTCCCCTTCAAAATCATTTTTCTTGCCTTAAGATATGAAACAATTTGACCCCTAAGTATTGAGGTAGTACCCCTTCATTTGATAACTGGTTCATTGGGAAACTAAAACTGAATGACTCTGTTTCTACAATAAACTGAGGCATAACATAAGTGGAGCCAATCCATACCAAGAATGACATCATAATCAGTCATATCTAACTCTACAAAGTCAACTGAGGTGACTTTCTCGGATATTGTGACCGGATAGTTCTTGTATACCTACTTGGATACAATAGAGACACCTACTTAAGTAGACACTGAAAAGTATTCTGCTAATGATTTAGGATAGATACCAATATTAATAGCTATGTAGGGGGTTACAAAGGAGAGCGAAGCTCCGAGGTCTAATAAAGAGTAAACATAAACGTGAAAGACCTATAATGTATTCATAACCACATCAGGAGAACTTTCTTGATCCTATTGGGATTGAAGTGCATACAGCCTGTTCTAGCACTATCCACTGGTGGCACTAGAAGTAGCACCCTGCTGAGTTGGGCGACCTGCTGGAGTTGATGACAGATTAGACTAGCCCTATTAGTGCAAGTCCTTTTCTCTCTAAGTAACTATTTGATATTTCTTGATCCCGTGACCTGGCTTACCAAACCCAAAATGTACATCACTGCTAGCTTTACACTCACCCTGATGATTTTTACCATATTTCCTACAGAGCAAATTAGTACGACCAATGTTCACATTACCTTGGGACGTGAAGCCTATCACTCTATCCTAATTATCATTTCGAAACTTTGGCACTGCACACTATCTAAAGATAAAGATGGGGCTAGAAACTTCTAATGAAACTGAGAATGGTTACCACTCTTTGACTTCGGCTGAGAAAAATTAAAGTTACCTGTTCTGGCCCTTTTATTCTCCCTCTTTCTCTCCTTAAGATTTTGCTCCTTAATTTGTTGAGCATGGAACATAAGCCTATATATGGCCATATCCTTAATTAAAATTGTGGTTCTATACTCTTTGACCATGCTATCAGCAGCACTAGAAACAAACTTACTCATTATAGACCTATTATCAAACACCATATTAGGAGCATACATTGTTAACTGAGTAAATTTAAGTAAATACTCGCTCACACTCATGTTACCCTGCTTCAGGTTTATAAACTCCTGAACCTTAGCTTTCCTTAACTCTAAAGGGAAGAACCTATCTAAGAAAGGCATGGCAAACTCTTCCCACTCTACAGGACCTTTATCTGGACCTCTATTCTCCTTTCATTGCTTATACCACATGTGAGTTACATTTGGCAACTGGTATGCAGCCAAATTTGTACTCTCACTCGAAGTGAAACCCATGATATTAGTCACTTTCTGAACCATATCAAGAAACTACTGCATATCTTTCTCAAACTTGAATCCCAAAAACAAAAGGGGATTAATTCGAGTGAAATCTCGAATCCTAACTACAGCTGTATTTGACACTGGATTAGCTGGGGAAATATCTTTCTAGTTATTCTGAGTATCTACTGAATGAGATAGTGCAGTGAATGCAGCTCTGAACTCGGCATGAAAGACGTGCTCATTCAGGGGATCTTCCTAAACAGACAAAAGTGTAGGCTGATTCCTATTCTTTCTTCCATTATTCTTTCTAGGAGGAATTTTCTGTAATGGAACAAAGGATGTATTAGAAAGAGAGTTTAAATAGAACTCATGATCACTCATACGACATGAATACTGAAAGAAGGGAAATTTTTCCTAAAACATCTTGTACCCTCTTGTTCATAAGTGTGGCGCACTTCACACCCATGCACAAAACTCTACTCAATATAACTTTTCAAACTCCCTAGGATACTGTAAAATCTTAGGCTCTGATACCAAGTTTTGTCATGACCTAAGGCTACCCCTAGATGCGAAAATGGTATTTACGATCACAAGTGATCACAAGCTAACCTATGAGTTGGTACCTACTGTAAGCACAGAGTAACTGATAATAAAGACATATGCAGAAAATAACTGATAAATTCCATAAGGTTTTAAATACTAAAAACAATGTTGAGTTCATGAATCTAAAAGCATCTGTTAAAGCTAAATAAGCTGATAAAACTAGCTGACTGTCTAAATAGCTGAAAAGCCTCTAACTAACTGAGGAGTTGATAGGACAAGCCCCCAACTAAATTCGACTAAATAAAAATACTGAATTATTGAGATAAAATAAAATGAAACAATCATGTCCTCTCTAGATGAGGACTCACTACAACTGTTGTTGTTGATAGGCTGAACTTTCTAAGCACAGTCAGGAAACTGAGTGTCTGAATCTATGATATTAAATATCTTTGTGCAAGAAAAGAGTATATGATCAGTACGTTAAATATACTGGTATATGAAATGAGGTTAGACTGAAATGCATAGGTTATATGCATGAGATAATGACTGACTATATTACATGAGATAACTGAATATAAATGTGTAAAAGTTGTAAAATCTAAGAATGCATGACCAAACATATAACATATTTCTGAAATAATCTGTCTACTAAAATTTGATAACTGAATAACTGATAACTGTATGTTATGGTCAAGAAAACTTGAACTGAATACTGAACTTAGATTATGGGAGGTATCATATAAGCGACATGCCCCAATCTGAGCTAATCGGAGTCCAACCTGTAACCCCGATTGGAAGGGTATAAGTACCATGCCATGGGTACTAACACATGGCTATGTGGATCCATAAATCTGGTGTCCCAAAGGACTAGGGAGTCAGTCCTAAACTGGCGGGTGACCCTTAAGAGAATATCAGTCCTAAACTGGTGGGTGATATCTCATAATCCTATGTTGGCTACATAGTTTTAGAACTTAGGGACTACTTCTAAGGATCCAGACCAAGATGGCAGGTGAGCTCCCATAACTAGGTTCGCTTAGTGCTAAATCCTACTCCTAATTGAGCTGACACTGATTACTAAACTGATCAAAGTTTAATTAATTCTAATAACTGAATGAACTGATAATGCTCATGATATATTTGAAATCATTTTAAATGTACTGAGATTATGTAAATAGCTAAGTATCGGATGTTCAGAACCCTTCAGCACCGAATGGAAATATAAATAAGGACATATATAGCTTTAAAACCATAATAAAGGATCATTGTTCAACACCTAATCATTTATACATTTTATCAAACACTTGAAATTCATGAACTTAAACATGGTAATGAGTGAAACATGTGGGAATAACATAATTATAATACTAAAACCATAAATTTTGGACTTAACATGGAATTTTCATCATTCAAACGTGTAAGGTCTACTTACAATGAAAAACACTTGTAAACATCATGTATAACCTAAATTTATAAAAGCTTTATAGAGATAACTCATTGTAAACATGTAAATTCGTAATTTAAAACATAAAAATAGAGTCTTGGACTCCATAGGTGAAAAGGGCCCATGGATGAAAACCACACATACCTTAAACCCTTAAGATTAAAAGGGAAACACAATCTAGAAAGCTTTTTTGAAAGTTCTTGGATTAGGAAACTCGAATTCTTAGTTTTCTTGAAGGGAAGGTGATTGAATTTGATGAACTTGGGAGATGGTTAGGGTTTATTTGAGAGAGGAATTGGGTAAATTGGGCATATAATACCCCTGAATGATGATTTAAGTCATGTTTTTATGAATTGGATTGAGGGGAAAAGATGTAATTGCCCTTCAGACATTTAAATTTGTAACTGGAATGCGGATTGAAGGGAGACCATGATGCGATGGGTGCCTCATTGCTATAGCCACCTGTAACGCCCTGAATCTGGTACCCGAAATGCTACACGGTGCTCATGAACCCTAAGGACCACAAGCTAACCCATGACTGATATTTATACCTGAACACTGCATAATACGTATATAAATATGGAAACATAAGTTGTAAGGCCATAAGGTTCAAATATGAAACATAAAATCTGATAAAACAATGTTTAAACGGGGTATAAAAATACCCAAAACTAAAACAAACTATCTAAATGTACTATAGTCTGAAAGCCTCTCAACTGTCTGAACAAGGAGTTAATGGGACATATCCCCAACTAACTCCAACTACTGAAATAAACTAAGTACTGAAATGATAAAGTAATGATCATGTCCTCGAAGGATGAGGACTCACTGCTAACTCTGACTACAGTATACTAGAATGCTACTGATGCTTGGAGCTCGTGCTTCTGAACTTATGGCGTAAAGTAAAACACCATAGCGCAAATATATCAGTAGGATTAAATATATTTGTATGCATGTGAGGTAGGATGAATGCAAGGTTTCATATGCATGAACAATACTAAATAGCTGTATAACATAAATGTGAGAATACAGGCATGAACAAGTAACTGTAACTGAGACCATACTGACATTAGGTACTGAGTTCTGAGTACTAATTTACTAACATCTGGGTTTGATGATACTGATAACTGAGTCTACTGAATACTGGGAACTGATGGTATATTACTAATAGAGAAATAATTATTTCTTACAATTCTGATTATGAATAACTGGTCTGATTGATTGTATCTGACAGTCCTGAAACTGATTATTGGTAGCATGAGTTACTGATAACTGAGATAACTAGTATAAATGATATAACTAATACTGAGTATCTGTATCTGACAGTCTATGTTCCGATGGAACTAACTGAGTTTTGTACTGTTCTGAGTTGACCGTAGCTGACAATCCTGAATTCTGTAGAACTATATAAGTTCTATTACTGAGACTAAATGACTGTATCTGATAGTCCTGATTCTATAACTAAAACTATGGGAAGTAGTTATCAAATTGACATGCCCCAAATAATTATAATATAGCTGAGTTGGGGTCCAACCCGTCACCCCAATTAGAAGGGTGTCAATATCGCACCACTGGTAAGGATAATCTGTGAGTAACCCTTATATAATAGGTAACTCTAGTGAGAACGGTGGAAACCCTCATATAACAGGTTAATCCACCTCATCCACCCTCATATAACAAGCTATGATATCTCAACCTACGCTGGCTACGTAGTTCGGGAATATAAGAATTGCTTCTAAGAATCATATCCTCATATAACAGGTAAGTTCCTATCCTTGGGTTTGCTCAGTGCTAATTCCTACTCCCATCTGAATAGACACTAAACATAATTAACTGAACTGGACTAGACTGATTTCATGGAGTTCCGTTGACTGGCAGAATACTACTGAGATTTCTGAATTTACTGAGATTTTCTGAGTCACATGACTGAATGAGTTCTATGTATCATGGATTGACTAAGGATATTGTGAAACATAACACTGGATCTAGGTACACAGCTATATTTTTTGGGTACAAGTACCCTCAGAACTCGATAGAAGGAAACTAATAAAGCATGACTTTCTTGAATACATGGCCAATATCAACAATTCATATTATAACAGTAGGGGATATTTCATGAATCACATGGTTATCATAATCTTGTATATAGCTTAGAATGCACATGATCATGTCTTAACTTCATCATTTTAATATCATGATTATATCATCACACAATTGCATTACACAACAATCCTCAGGGAAATTATTTTAAACATAAAGGAATACATACATTCATAACTTGGGTCACAGTCTAACTATCAAGCATAATTTATATTCTCCTAGGCATTTTATCAAACACTTAGGTTGCATGATTTAAGGCTTAGGCATGAGCATGAATTTAATACAACCTTACTTTACAATTCAACCCAATTTCATAATTTCAGTCCACATATTAGCATAATTTCATAAAGACATAATAAAGGTTCCATCTTGGAATTCATACAACAACAACACATGAACATAATTCAATTCATAGAATAAATATCACAATTCGTAATTTAAAACTTGATTCTTGGGCTTCATGGACTCCTTTCGTCCATGAAGCCCAAGAATC
>NC_061116.1:161579364-161632001 GCF_002878395.1 Capsicum annuum | reverse complement strand
TGGAATTCATACAACAACAACACATGAACATAATTCAATTCATAGAATAAATATCACAATTCGTAATTTAAAACTTGATTCTTGGGCTTCATGGACGAAAGGAGTCCATGAATGAACACTATGCATACCTCAGATGGAAGATTCTTGATGATTCACGGAGAAATTTCTTGAACTTGGATCCCCAATTAAAAATCCTAATGTGTTCTTGAGAGGATTTTAAGAGAAAAAGGTGTATTTTGGTGCAAATGAGGCTTAATCCCGTGTTTAAGCCTTATATAGGGTTGGAAAAATTACCCATTTGCCCTTAAAAACATGGACATTTAATGACTAAATAACTGGGCACCGACGCTATGAGTGATGCGGCACTTCGAAGGTTGCGATGCTATACCCGATATGGCACGCCATAAATGCATCGAGCCTCAGTTATTTTGGTTCTGGCGGTCTGCACAACTGGTGACCAACGTGATTGGCGATGTGGAGTGCCAAGATTGCATTGGTCCACTGTTTTTGACTTCCAATCTTGATCTAAACGAGTTTACAAAAAATTTGAAACTTATCCGGGAGCAGCTATTGACTTCCTAATCATGAATCAATAAAAATATGGACTATTAAAGGACATTAAGGTAGTGAAATAAGATTGCCATCTTTTGATGGCCAAAATTAAGCTAAGTCTGGAATTTAGCTAAAATTTTCTAAGTCTAGGACCCCCTTGACACGCTTAAAGGACTGTATTAATCTTTAGAATTTATGAGGTCTAACAATATCTCTCTCTTGAGAATATTCATCCTCGAATAAGACTGATTGAAAGGGGAGAAATGATAGAATAAAACACATACTGAGCATGAACGATTGGAATATTATTTCCTGACTGACATGACTGATATCTAAATATATCATACTTAGCATGCATATCTGATGCATAAATACGTAACTGACATGATGCATGACTGATTATGCAATGGTACTTAGTACCAAGTTTATAACAGAATTCTGAGCATGAAACTGAATACGAAGTTGGTAATGAAACTGAACATGTAAACTTGGTAAGCTTAAGGAAAGCTTTTATCTTAGAATGATTCTAAATTAGTGGAGAGGGGGTGAGGACACTTGGTATGCATGTCTTCTTCTGCTTCCCAAGTAGCTCCCTCAACGGATGAATTTCACCAAAGAACTTTGACTAAAGAGACTTCTTTGTTCCTCAGTCTGCGAATCTGATAGTCTAGGATTTCGAATGTGATTTTTCTCATAAGAGAGATTGTTCTGAACATCTACACTCTAAAAAGAAATTACAACTACCCGATCACCTATACACTTCTTGAGCAAAAAGACATGGAAAACTAGATGAATTGAGGCTAGATCTGAAGGCAACTCAAGCTTATAAGCTATCTGGCCATAACGACATAGAATTTTTAAAGGGACTGACATATAGGGGACTGAGCTTTCCCTTCTTGCCAAACTGCTTCACTCTCTTCATGGAAGAGATCTTGTAATACACATAGTCACCAATCCTGAACATGCATAAATAAAGACATGAGAACATAGCTGAGTCTGTAATAGATGACATGAACTGAGTCTGCAATGTGATGCATGAACTGAATACTGTGAACTGAATATCGTGAACTAAATTGAACCTCTAAATACATGGCTCATGGTTGAGATTGGAACTTTAGGTTTAACTTATGAGTATCCCCTACTCCAAACTAGATTCATTACGTGAAGAGAGAATGAGATGCTCATGTTATGAAAGTTCAGAGGATTATAGTGTATCTCTCCCTTGGGACACTATGTCCCTCAAAGAATATTGACTTGGATGAACTGTTGGCGAAGTTGAAGCAATGCACAAGGAACCTACGAATTGAGTCTTAACTGAATAACATGAATATAAAACTGAAACATGATACATGATCTGAGTTGAGCTTACGTCTATCTTGTTGGTTCACCTTAGAATAGTTATATCCATAAGACTTCGGATAGTTCATCTAGATGGAAGGGACAGGAACCCAAACCATGTAAACTTATCCGTCTGACTGCTAAACTAAATTATTGGTTTTACGGACTAATTCATGCTGAAAGATTATAGTCGACCAGAGCCTTTTCTCTAACACTCTTTCTATAGAGTTCTAGCAGCTTTAGGGCGCAAGGAAATCTTGGCCTTGTCTAAATAAGACAGCTGAATAAGAAAATCATTACATTGCTAAAGTTCGGTAAGATGAGTTAAGGCCTATGAATACCATTTAAGATGAAATGACTAAGCGTCTTGCACTGCAACTAAGATTACTAAAAAGATTCACATAGGTGCTGAACATGAGTGCATAAATATACTACTCATTTGATTAACTGGATAAGTAACACCTGAATACTGGGCGTGTAAGACTGAACTGTACTTGGTCTGAATAGCTGGACTGAGACTATAGAGTATTCTACACAAAAGTTAATGGTTGACTGGGTATCATAAGGTAACTGAGCATGAATTTTGTGAAAGCTGTATTAATTACGGATACAAGACCGAGTGTACGACATGATTTGGAAACATTTTATGACTGAGGTACTGAAATACTAATAACTGAGTATCTGACAACGTACGCTATGGTCAAGCAAGCCTGAAACTGAACTGAGTTTCTGATCTGATTATTGAACTAAAGCTGACACTATAACTAGGATTCATACTGGAACTAAATACTGGGTTCTGATAAATAAACATTGATAACTGTGGTTTAGACTGATACTGAAGTACTTAATTATGAGACTGAACATTGATTTCTGAGTACTGAATGCTGAAACTGTAACTGAGATAGCAACTGAGCTTTTATAGTTACGCAATAAAGACTGACATAAGTCGAGGATCTAAAAATGTACACTCTGTACTTTCCCAACTTCTAATTACAACCTCTTGCTAGCCCTTTACTTGCACACTTAACATAACATTCAAGCCTATCTTTATTACTATACCCTTGGGTAACATAAGCATTCAACAATTTTCTCTTAAAATAAAATATTTACTCTCTTCCTTCTAAGCAGTTACTCATCACTACACTATTTTCATAAAGAGAGCTTATTGAAGGTTTAAATCAGGAGGACCTGAAAAATGAATGGTTACTAACTGAACTTGACATATGGCTGAGGCCTGAGAAATATAATATCAATAGCTTGGATTTACCCAAAAGGTCTGAACTGAGGATATAGTGGATACATGATATATCCTGGATATAACTAATCAGTAGAAGTGTATCACGAGTTATAGAAATTGAGTATACTATAAAACGTGACATATGTACATGAGTCATGAGCTGCATGACCAGAGTTTAGAGTTTTCTGCATTCGTGGGTCATGACTTGGATTGCTGGGGGGAGTAAAAATGAACTCCTTATGCTGGGAACTAGAATCGTACATAATTCCATGGAAAATGTGCGAATATAAGCTGGGTTCATAGAACGGAGATGTAAAACATGTGAAGGCATCATGTTGACTGAAGTACAAAACTTTACACTGAGATAAGGATGGGTCGTGAATCATCTTTCCCTTACTGCTTTTCTATATATGCCGACACTACTACTGGAATCTAAAGGCCTCACTCTTTATGAGATTTCATAACCGAAAAGTTCTTGTATATCTTTTGGGCTATGATAGACTGACCCACTAGGGTAGAGATTAAGAAAGGTCCTATTAACACTTGGTCTGACCTCAACATTGACTGACATGCAAAGAGCCACAAAAGAAGAGAAGTTCATGGATCTGATGAGACATAAACATGTAAATAAAAAATCTATAACATACCAGTGACCTCATTAGAAGGACTTTCATGATTTTGTCGGGGCTGAAAAGCATGGAATCTGTTTGGGCATTGCCCACTGATGGAGCTGGAGGAGGCACCCTGCTAAATCTAGCAACTGGACTGAGCTGAAGAATGATTATGCTAACTTCGAGGACCGATCCTAGGATAGTATCAGACTTTGTGACCTGACTCACCATATCTAACATACACATCACTGTCGGCTCTACATATGCCCTTATGATACTTACCACAAGTCTAATAAAAGGGATAGATTCGAGCACTACTAACATTGCACTGAGGTTTAGGACCTGGTATCCTATCTCTGAATTTAGGGACTAGAGTACTGGCCAAGAAAAAAACTGGAACTGAAAACTTTGGGCTGAACTGAAAGCAGTTACCACCCTCTGACTTAGGCTGGTTGAAATTAAGGCTACCTATTTTAGCTTTCTTATTTTCTCTCTTTCTTTCTTTCTTACTATGCTTTCACACCTCGATCTGCCGGACATGAATCACTTGCCTGGGTGGGACAATGGCCTTCTGATTGCTCTGACCTACTACTGAATAGGATATAATAAGAGAGTCGATTCTGAATTCGCCATGAAAGACATGCTCGTCCAGGAAATTTGCTTGGACAGACGGAAGTACCGACTGGTTCTCAATCCTCTTTTTATTAGTTCTTTTGGGAGATATATTTTGTAATTTAAGGAAGAAGCAAATTAGACTGAGAGTTCAACTTGAGCTAATGCTCACTCCACGACATGAATACTGAAAGAAGGAAAACTATTCCTAAAATATCTCATAGCCCCCTGCACAAAAGTGTGGTTCACAATATACCCATGTACAAGACTCTACTAGATGCGGCTTTTCAAATTATCTAGGACACTATTGAACCTTAAGCTCTGATACCCAGTTTGTAACGCCCCAAATTTGGTACCTAGAATGTTATACGATGCTCATAACCCCTAAGGACCATAAGCTAACCCATGACTAATATATGTACCTGAACACTGCATAATATACGTATATAAATACAGAAATATAAGATATAAGGCCATAAGGTTCAAATTTGAAACATAAAATCTGATAAAATAATATTTAAACTACGTATAGAAATACCCAAAACTGAAATAAGTTGTCTGATTATACTATAGTCTAAAAGCCTTTAAACTGTCTGAATAAGGAGTTGATGGGACATGTCCCCAACTAACTCCCACTACTAAAATGAACTAAGTATTAAAATGATAAATTAATGATCATGACCTCGAAGGATAAGGACTCACTGCTAACTCTGACTGTTGGATACTGGAATGCTACTGATGCTCTAGAGCTCGTGCTTCTGAACCTATGGCGTAAAGTAAAACACAGTACAAATGCGTTAGTATGATTGAATATACTGGTATGCATGTGATTTAGGTTGAATGCAAGGGTTCATATGCATGAACAATACTAAATGACTGTATAACATGAATGTGAGAATACATGCATGAACAAGTAATGTAACTGAGACCAAACTGACACTGGGTACTGAGTTCTGAGTATTGATTTACTAATATCTGGGTTTACTGATACTGACAACTGAGTCTACTAAATACTGTGGAACTGATGGTATATTACTGATAGAGGAATAATTGTTTCTAACAGTTCTAATTATGAAAAACTGGTCTGATTGAGTGTATCTGACAGTCCTGAAACTAATTACTGGTAACGTAAGTTACTGATAACTGACATAACTGATATAACTGAGATAACTGGTATAAATGATATAACTAATACTGAGCGTTTGTATCTAACAATCTATGTTCTAATGAAACTAGCAGAGTTCCATACTGTTCTGAGTTGACTGTATCTGATAGTCCTAAATTCTGTAGAACTATATGAGTTCTATTACTGAGACTGAATGACTATATCTGACAGTCTTGATTCTGTAACTGAAACTATGGAAAGTATTTATCTAACCGACATGCCCCAAATAATTGTAATATAGATGAATTGGGGTCTAATTTGTAACCCCAATTGGAAGGGTGTCCATACCGCGCCACTGGTAAGGACAATCTGTGAATAACCCTCATATAATAGGTAACTCTAGAGAGAACGATGGGAACCCTCATATAACAGGTTAAGCCACCTCATCTACCATCATATAATAGGCTATGATTTCTCAACCTATGTTGGCTACGTAGTTCAGGAATACAAGGATTGCTTCTAAGAATCACACCCTCTTATAATAGGTGAATTCCCATCCTTGGGTTTGCTCGGTCCTAATTCCTACTCCCATATGAATAGACACTGAACATAATTAACTGAACTGGACTAGACTGATTTCATGGAGTTCCGTTGACTGATGGAATACTACTGAGATTTTTGAATTTACTGAGATTTCTAGAGTCACATGACTGACTGAGTTTTATGGATCATGACTTGGATGAGGATATCGTGAAACATGACACTGGCTCTAGGTACACAACTATATTTTTTGGGTACAAGTACCCCCAGGACTCGATAGAAGGAAACTGACAAAGTATGACTTTCTTGAATTCATGGCCAACATCAACAATTCATACTACAATAGTAGGGGGTATTTCATGAAGCACATGGTCATCATAATCTTTTATATAGCTTATAATGCACATGATCATGTCTTAACTTCATCATTTTAATAGCATCACGTAATTGCATTATACAATAATCCTCATGGAAATTATTTTAAAATATAGGGGAACACATACATTCATAACTTGGGTCACAGTCTAACTATCAAGCATAATTTATATTCTCCTAGGCATTTTATCAAACACTTAGGTTGCATGATTTAAGGCTTAGGCATGAGCATGAATTTAATACAACCTTACTTCGTAATTCAACCCAATTTCATGATTTCAGTCCACATATTAGCATAATTTCATAAAGAATTAATAAAGGTTCCATCTTGGAATTCATACAACAGCAACACATGAACATAATTCAATTCATAGAATGAATATCACAATTTGTAATTTAAAACTTGATTCTTGGGCTTCATGGACGAAAAGATTCCATGAATGAACACTATGCATACCTTAGATGAAAGATTCTTGATGATTCACGAAGAAATTTTCTTGAACTTCGATCCCTAATTGAAAACACTAATGTGTTCTTGAGAGAATTTTGAGAGAAAATGGTGTATTTTGGTGTAAATGAGGCTTAATCCCGTGTTTAAGCCTTATATAGGGTTGGGAAAATTACCCCTTTGCCTTTAAGAATATGGACAGTTAATGACTAAATAACTGGGCACCGACACTATGAGTGATGCAATGCATTGAGGGCTACGATGATATACCCGACGCGGCGTGCCATGAACGCGTCGAGCCTCAGTTGTTTTGGCTCTGGCAGTCTACACAATTGGTGACCAACATGATTGGCGATGTGCACACCAAGATCGCGTTGGTCCACTATTTTGGACTTCCAATCTTGATCTAAACAAGTTTTTGAAAAATCCGAAACTTGTCTGGTAACACCTATTGACCTTCCTCATCATGAATCAATAAAAATACGGACTATTAAAGGACATTATGGTGATGAAATGAGATTGCCAACTTTTGAATGCCAAAATTAAGCTAAGTCTGGAATGTAGCTAAAATTTTCTAAGTCTAGGACCCCTTGACACGCTTAAAGGACTGTATTAAGCTTTAGAATCTTATGAGATCTTACACCACCGCGGCGCACCACTATCACGGTGAGCTGCTAGAATCAAAAACCAAAAACGATCCAATCCTCATTTGAAAAATCCAAAACTTACCCGAGACATGCTCCTTACACCCTTGAACGTGATTTGACATGAATACAAGCAACAATTGCCTGCAGGCTTGATGCCCATTCTTAAGTAACAATAGAAAGGGAAGATATGGATTTTGTAGTAGGTCATCCCAAGACCTTGGAGTAGCATAAATCAATTTAGGTCATAGTAGATAGATTGACCAAGTCAGCTCATTTCATCTCATTTAGAGTAGATTACAGCTCGAAGTAGTTAGCCAAGATTTATATCAAGGAGTTGAAGTTGAATGGGGTGACTATTTTTGTTATTTATGATAGTGCTATGTAATTCACCTCTAGGTTTTAGGATGGGTTACATGAGGAGTTAGGCACTAAGCTTGATTTCAGCACTGCTTTTTATCCTCAAATTGATAGGCAATCAGAAAGGACTATTCAGGTGCTTGACAATATGCTAAGGGCCTGTGTGATTGACTTTGGTGACCATTAGGATAATATTTTTTTGTTGTAGGAGTTTTCATACAAAAATAGTTAGCATTTTAGCATTGATATGGCTCCCTTCGAAACACTCGATGGAAGGAGATTTAGATCACCCATAAGGTGGTTTGAAGTTGATGATGTGAAGCTTTTAGGCACTGGTTTAGTGGAGGAAGCTTAGGAGAAGGTAAGGTTCATCCAAAGCAAGTTGTTAGAATCCCAGAGTAGGCAAATGGAATACGCGATCGCAAGGTGAGGGATATGTCATTCAAACTCGGTGAGTAAATTCTGCCTGACGTTTTTCACCGCACCGAACCCATTTCTCACTATAGCGGCTTTGCTATAGCGAGAAAGGGCTCTCCATAACTACCCCAATAAACTTTCTTTGTCTTACTATGCTGGGACTTTGACCGTTATGGCTGTCTCATTATAGCAGAAATTTCATTGCTACAATGGTCTCTAAATAGTAGCTTGAGATGAGTTGCTTCCAGCTCCATTAGACAACACACATTGTTAATTTAGACATCACAATGTAAACCCAACACAACAACCCCTCAACCCACATGCTATGACTTCATTTTTAGTCTCAAAATATTTTAAAAGAGGTCTAGATTACTAGGTCATCCCCTAATGGAATACAACATCCCCAAAATACCACATCGTGAATCAAGATTCACCATGAATAGGCAAACACTAATTTTTTAGCTCAAACCACCCTACTTTGAAATTTTATTAACTCAACTCTCTTGGAGAACTCTAGAAGGGTACTTTGGCTCTAACCATTCTGTAACTATTAGGAAGATCGTTACAAATATAAAATAATAATATGTATATTACCAATAGAGGGATTAAACTATTTAAAAATAAATACTTTTTAAAGTAAGTAATTTATGTATAACATTTTTTCGTATTTAATCACCATAGATCCATTCATTTATTACAAATCCCGAGTCACAAATAATCACTATATTTTCTATTATTGGTTGTATATATATGAGTAGTCACGATATATAACACCCTAGATTTTTTACCCTTAGAAAATTTCTTGAATTTCTGGTTTCTAGACAGGATACGACTAAGGGGTACCAGTTGTATATTGGGGTACATTTGTATAGGTTGGTCATATGCTGACCAGTGATTGATGGTGGGTTAATTTGGTTTCTGAAATGGATATGACTTAGGTGGTACAAGTTATATTAGTAGATACGAGTCGTCTGGTTTGGGGTTTTTTCTTCACTTAATCTTAGACGTGGAAACTTAAGTTGGATTTGAGTACGAGTGGTTCACCATGAGTTATAAGCCAGGGTACGAGTCGTACCATGGACTCATATGGTGGACAGTGTTCAAACCTCTTGAGATTCTATTTGGCCAGGGGTAGGGGTCAAAGGTATGAGTCGTGTGCTTTGGGTACGACTTGGTTTGGGTAAGTCATACCTTGGATAGTGTTGGGTCCAAGGGGGAGGCCCATGGTACAAGTGGTGGTCACCACTCGTATCGGAGGGTATGACTGGTATGGTTAGTCGTACCCCCTGACAAAAATTTTATGCAATTTAAGTAAGAGCAATCTGGACATTTCTCCACTTAACCTATTAAGGCCCCACGAGTTTTAACATACTTGGGAGCTAGGGTTTTGTCTTAAGGATTAATTTGGGGCATTTGCTGGTGATTTCTCTTCATTATCTTATCAATTAAGGCATGTACTCCTTCCTTCATTGTTAGTTCCAACTAAAGGCATATTTTGTAAATTATTTTCATGGCAAAACTGTTATATGGTTTTGGGTTTTCAAATATATATTGGGGGTTTTAGTTATAATGGCTTAGTTATGATTTCTCATGTTTTAATTATGTATTTACATATTTTAGTGGTGGTTTGGATACTTGGTTGCATGGGAATGGTTAATTGATATTTGATTTTGGTTTTGGAAATATTGTGCCCCTAATATGTTTGATAAAATGCTTATGAGAATGTTTTTACTATATTGTTGGACTTTTTAATATAACTATTACATAATATGGTTTGGTAATGGAACCCTAAATGGTATAAATGGTTTAAATGGTTAAATGAAATGGTTTGGTGGTCATGGTTATGGTTAGTTAAACTCCTTATGGGGTATAATGGAATTCCCCATGAAAATATAATAATGGAACACTTATGGGGTACATGGGACTCCCCCAAGTTAACTTGGTAAATGGGTTCATGGGAATCCCTTAACCTGTTGAGGTTTAGCTAAGGACAATACTTGCAAGTTATAGTCGGTATGACGATACCACTATTAATAGCCTTGGTTAATAATAAATGGAATAATGGATTGGTTAATTGAAAATGGTTTTAATTGGACAATAATGGTGGGGTATGATAGCTAACCGTGAAGGTGGGAGTTCAATGAACAAACAATGGAAACTCATGTTTGCTGACATGAGGGATTGGTCATGGAAACCATATATAATCATATGGTGGAACGACAAATCTCAAAACATCATAGCATTTTGGTCGCTCTCTATGATACATATGTATCATATATTATGAGGTACACAAGAATCCTCAAATGGTGGAACCGCAAATCTCAAAATATCATAGCCAAGTGCATCACCAGAATTTTGCCGCTCATCATCTGTTGGGAGTTATGGAAATCAAGATGCAACAGGAAGTTTGAAAATATTAGACCATCCTTTTACAGAACTAAAACTAATATCCTTCTTTCTTTTTTGCAGGTCTTAAATAATAAATTTTGAGCAGCAAAATTTTTAGTAAATTGGCATCAGATTTTCTCAGCTTGTGAGGCAATACTGGAACAAAAAAGTTCTAAAATTGTTAAATAGATGAGACCAATATCACTCACAGTGAAACTTAATAGCGATGGAAGTTGTGTACACGATATCTGTGGTGGAGGGTTTATAGTTCGTGATGATTAGGGAAGATTCATAAGTGCCTCATTTATACCTCTAAGCCCGAGGACAAGCAACATGGCTGAAGCAGCTACACTATTAGCTGGGATCAAATGGTGTATAACTCGAGGCCGCAGACTATCTATTTGTGAAACGGACTCTCTCCTAATAACTAAGTGTATAAGAAAAGAATGGAAAATACCCTAGAAAATTGATTCCTTCATATGTGACATTCAGGGACTAGTTGAAGAACATGGATTAGTGATCAACCATTGTCTTAGAGAGGCAAACAAACCTGCAGATAAATTAGCCAGCCTGATTAATGGATATTAAATGATCCATGTCTTCAACTCTCTTGTTTAACTCCCTTCTCAAGTCAAGGGACTTGTCAATACAGACAGATGGAATCTACCTTTGTTTAGGATCAGTGTAATCAAACCTGCCAACATTGTATATGACCCCATTGATTTTGTAAATAATCTAGAAGGGGGAGTAGTTAGTTGTTTAGGCTAGCTCTCAGGCCTACCCGCACTGATCATGTACCAAGTTTGGTATTCCAAACTCAAAATTGTAACTTTTTGCACATCAATGATCAATGGAGGCAATGCTTAATTAAAAAAAAAGAGCGAAGGGTACTTGGAAATCCCCCACTTTTATGGTATCTCCGGTTTATGCGGCTACACGCAACGAATCCAGTTCAGGGGGTTACAATGGACCCATATAGTCTGTGGGTGGTTTTAGGACGGTTAAGCTACACATACCTAGGTTAATGATTTTAAATGCATGCTAAACCCAGTTCTCTTTCTCGACATGGTTATTTATATATGTATGATTTGTATGCATATGGTTGGTTTACTTGGTTTTAATAGATGACATTATTTTATTCTTATCCTGAGTTTATGCTAGCATTCATCTGCTAACCCATCTTCGGGTGGCTGTATCCCAATGCGATACAGGAACCGGCCACTCAACTCCTCCTGCATAGCGTTCTGATTTCAGGATCATCTTTTGGATTAAAGTGACAAGCTTTCATCTTTCCAGAAGGCTCCATTTCATGTTATGGACACTTTCATATACTTTGGTTTATTTATGGATATTGGTTTTGGTTATGGTTGGGGGCATGTCCCAATCAGATATTGATTTTCTTTTGGTTAAAGACTTTTGTGGAACTACTATGGGTTGGTATGGGCAGGATCGATATTGGTGTCATCCTTAGTATTGACATTGGCGTGGGGGTTGATACCATTGGACTAAATTTCTCACTGCTCCATCCTTTTATATTATATTATGGAACTTGATTTGGTTATTATTTTGGTTTTAGCTTACGATTTTGGTTGGTTGTGGTTATTGTTTGGATTTTGGGACGGTTTGGCTCATTTGGATCGGTCTCGATTATAGACTTATCCCAAAGTTTGGATTAGTTCTATTCCATGCTATCTTGTTATATGTTCGGAATTCATCCGACTCAGGGTATATGCTAGATGGTTGGGATGGGTATCGAGGGTGGTCTCTGATCCTGGATGGACTTGAGATGTCCCTTACAACAAGGCCCCTGGTCGGGTCGTGTTACAATAATATTCTAAGCCATTACATATTATTGCTACAGAGTAATGGTTGATCTAGTTTTTTTTTTGTAATAACTGAACTTTACTTTATGTGTTCTGTATTTTGTATTTGATGTTACATCTTCGGAGCTAGATGGGCTCACACTATGGTGTTGGTCTCTGATTCGGATCTGACCTAAAACTTCTACTGCGTGATACCTTCCGACTCATCCATTTGCTGAGTTCATATTTTCCTCTATATAGATAGTCCCCTCACTTTCTCAATACTTACAAAGTTATTTATGGAAAATGAAAAAGTTTTTCAATTTCTTTAGCAGAAAATGATATGAAAATTCCTCAAACATTTTTGATGTGACACATGTTCCTTTGCTTTTATAGCTATGGGCACGTGCCTTTTCAAGATTGATCCAAATTGTGACTGATTATCGAGGAAATGATGACTTTTATTTTCCAAAGCATATAGAAGGTCTTCCATTTTATTACTTTGATTCACTAATTTCACACCTTTTTTTCAAAATTCTTTCCTGTTATTTCTCTGACTTTCAAAATTCATCGAAAATTACCGCCTTCTTAACTATTTTTTTACTTGCTTAAATCACTTTCACTTTCATAACCATGTTGAAACCTTCTCTACCTCTAAACGCTCCTATAGTCACGCACGAAAGTTTTACAATACCAAAATCATTCTCTAAAAATTTTATACTAATTCAACCAATATTTGGTGACGAGAAGAAAAATCCTAATTTATTTTCACAAAATAAAAAACAAAATTAGAATCTATGAAGATATTAGAGCTTAATGCGTCGGGTGGGGGTGGGATAAGGGGGAGAGAGAAGTGGGGAACAACAATTTGAAGGCACAAATCACAATTGAGGATTGCATATCATTATTGGAGAAAGAAGATGTCTGGTGGCGTTTTACAAATGATCCTGAATTTTTACAAATGACCAAATTTTGACTTTTGCCCAAAAAATATTGTTCCTCCTTAATTTTAAACAAGTAATTAATTTATCTCTTCATAAGTCGAAATATTTATCCATGTGGAGTGACAATTTACTTCCCTTTAAAACAAAAATAGAGACGATATAATGCACACTATTTTTTTTTCTTCCAAACTGGGGATAGGGAAGGAAAAATGCAGGAGGGAATTATAATGTGGCAAATCGAATACTCACCAAAAAGTAAAAAATTCAGATAGCCAACTAACTGATTATCACCGACTTTAGATGTGTTTTAATACATAAATAATGATACTTTATGTAGAAAAAAAGTAAACAATAATAATTGAGGAGTTAAATTCACAAATAAATAATAATTCATGTGTGTTTTTCATCATTAACTTTAATTTCAAAAATAAATATCTATGACTTACTAAAAACTTGATCAAAATGACTATAAAAACAAGATTTTTAGGGTTTAGATCTCACTTTTCCTTAATTTTAGTCATCATCTACGATTAACAGGAGACCGCGTTTATCCAAGTCCATTAATCTCCTCAGGTAAATTCCCAAATTCACCCACCTTCCCCTTGAAAATTGATAGTAATGCATTTCCTCACTATTTGTTTATTGTTTATGCTTTAAGATTAATGACGTTTATTTAGGTAGATATATGCTCATATATATGTTTTGCTACACCGGTAGGTCCGAGGTCCATTTTCTTAACATAGAACAGTGTTATAGGTGTTTTTAATTTTTATTTTTACTTGATGTTGGTATCATGTTATTTTATTCATACTTCAGCTTTTGAGTGGTTTTAAAGTGTTTCAACTAATTATCTTGTTATATGATTTTAAACAATAGATAGTTTTTGAGTCGAATTAGGCTCGATGCTATTTTTACCCTTTGAATATACGATCTAAAAAAAATTTTGAGCCCCTCTGCCATTATATCTTTCCTTATATCAAGAGATTCAATTTACATTTAATCAATAAATTTCGTTTTTGCCCTAATTGCACAGATCCAATTAACACCCTTGCCAATACATAACTCCCCACTGAATAATAGTGCTAACATCATTTTTTGTTGAGCTGGTTGTTAGCATTAGTGGGAGGAAACAAAATCTTGCATATGTTGCTCCGCACCGCGCGGCTTTCCTATTAGCTGTCTTCAAAAATATTAAGTGTGTCAGTAGAATTCTTCAAAAATGCATTTTTGGTCTCGCATCAAAAATAGAGTCCTTAAAACTTATTAGTTGTGATGTTTTTTCATATTACCTTGTGTTGCTTCACTTGGGAGCCGAGTCTTTCGAAAATAACTTCTCCATCATCATGAGATAGTAGTGAAGTCTGCGTGCACTCTCTCCTCCTGACATCCCACTGGAATCCACGGACTATGTTGTTGTAGCGGGGAGAAACAAAAATATGTTGTATACTTTATACAGTGTCAAATGCTAATGTGCACTTCTAATATTAGGTTAATTTTTTTTCTTGAATTTGATTTCTAAGGAAACGTTTTCAAAAGCTCAATATATGTATGAGAGATTGAGAGTGTTATGCTTCTACATGTTTGCATTTTTGAATGGAGATTTTTAAGTGCTTTTTATCCTGTTCTCTGAACTCCTGTTGACCTTTTGCAATCTTAAGTTTGAGTGACAAGTTTCTAATGTATCTCAATTGTTCATTGCTTAGATTTATTCTTATTAGGACGTTAAATTTATACCTGCTGAAAGGATTTGAGACCATATTACGACCGGCCTGTTGTAGGATCCATTTAAAAAAAACCATCAGGGACACAATTCATCTAATGCCAGGAGTAATAATTTCATGCCCAGGGTGGCTTGGAACTTCGGGTGTTTATGTTAACCATACAGCATTACACACTAACATTCTTGGGTCCAAGTTGATGCGTCTTTTTTTGTTTTAATTTTTTGCTTGGAGGAGAGTGTTGCTGTAGCTCATGCCGAAAGGTTTTACATTTATCTTCTACTGAAGCATAGTTTATTCAGGTCGAAAATTAGCTATCTTGTTTGCCCAACTTTTGGCTTTTCTCCTTCAGATGCTTTTTTCTCCAATAGTTATTTTATTGCCCAGAATGGTTTGCTTTCTGATGTGGATTTCTGACATTTCTTCTTTATTTTTGTAAGCTTTTATTGGCATCAACAAAGTTAGAGATTCCAGCTAAATGTCGGCCACTGAGGAGGTTGTTGCATGCAATGGGAATACATGTAGAATCAATGGAACTGGAATTCAGCTTTATCCAGTTTCTCCCAATGACTTTGGCGAAGGTTTACCATATGCTCCTGTGGATTGGCCAAATGCTGGTGATAAGTGGGGCTGGCGGGCGGGTAAAAGAGCTACATCTTTAGGCACCTTTAAAGATAGATATCTGTATCTTCCAAAGAGTCTTCAGGGCCAGAAAGATGGAAAGAACAATGCTTTTCGAAGTAAGGTTTCCGTTAAACAATATCTCCAGTCTCAGTATCCAAGTTTGGATATCAACCAGTTCTTTGCCTCATTCAGTTGGATGATTCCTTCAAACGAGTCACCAAGCTCAAAAGGTTAGCTTTGACAAGGCTCTTCAGTATCTTGCATGTAGGGATTTGTTTGGTTGTTTGCATCAATTAATAAAAGCTTTTATCACATGGCTCACTGTGTATATTAAATTTCCAAATGGAACAGCAGTTGTATGTAAGGACCTATCCCAAATCACCTTTCTCACCCTTTGGTCTTTACATATGTATCCTTGTCCTGGACTCTGTTTCATCTCTAATCTTTTTCGTAACAGATATCCGAAGGGACCGTTCCATCTCTTATCTTCATGGAGTACTTTATTTGTTTCCATTTCTGTCAAATGTGAATGTTATTATACCAGTTGCAAGTACTTGCAATTTACCAAACAAAATATGTGAAAATTTGTATAATGCTACTAGGAGCAAAGGAGCAAACTATGTTATGTTCTCATAATTAAGAGGAGTATTTAATATTTCTAATACCCATTGACAAAATATTTTGGAATATCCATTATTTCCATTAATTATTTAAGAGAAACAGTGGATGTAGCTCATTAGCTAACTACTCTCAAAATGGAAGGTGACATCCATTTTAGGTCGAATTGTGTATTATAAGAATCAAAATATATTTAAAATGTAAGCACAAATGTGTTGTTCATAATGAAATTTGTTGGAATGATTGTTGTATTTTGGAGAATGTTTCTTAATGTTTAATTATCAAAAGATGAATAATGTTAATGTTCAAAAATTACCACTATATATATGGGATATGGGAGAATGCACAAATTTTGTTGTCCTCAGAAGGGCAATATAAGCGTTTTGATTCTTTGACGATATCAAAGCTGCTACAAGTGGTTGTTTCCGATGCTTTTCCTTGCCCATTTTCACTCATTCTTTTTCTTAAGTTCATTCGATGTGGGCCTCTACAAATGGTATATTCACATTGTAGTAACTTTTTGTGAATTTTTTTGCCCCTTACTCCCTTTGGTTTATATTCTATGGGATTTTACACTTAAGTCCAAAATAATTAATCTTCTACATATTCAAGAAGATGTTTATAGCTCCATTTCTTTTTCTTCAAATTTATGCTTTTATAGATAAGTGAATTTTTACATAACCACGAAATCATATTAAATTGGTGCTATTTAATTAAAGATTATTTAGTGAAAACGCGTCTTATGTTTTAGGAGTAAGTGATTACTTAAGGAGTGTGCCTGAGCTAAAGTTACTGCCATGTGATTTGGAGGTCATGGGTTCAAGCCATGGAAACAACCTCTTACAGAAATGCAAGGTAAGGTTACGTACAGGAGATCTTTGTGCTCCAGCCCTTCATCGGACCTTGTACATAGTGGAAGTTTTACTGCACCGGGCTTCTCTTTTGTTCTCGAGCTAATAACACTTGATAATATGAACAAGAGGGAGTGTTAGATTACCCTTTATATCACAACCACAAAACAACATACCCCGTGTAATCCCACAAGTGGGGTTTGGGGAGGGTGCTGTGTGTGCAACCTTGCCTTCTACCTTGTGAAGGTAGAGATGTTGTTTTTGATAAATCGTTGGCTTAAGAAAAGCATGCCAGAAACACAAGTCTGTAAAACAAATACAATAGCGAAGAAACCATGCTGATAACAATGAAGAACAGAACAATAGCAACGACAAAATAATACGGTTATTGAAGCAAAGAAAGCTACACAATACTAAAATCAAAGAATAACATAGAAGGAGACAATGTTTTGAAAAGTGAGAGGTCAAAAAAAGCGACGAGGGCTCACTTCATTAAAGCGTGACGCAAAGGACACACTTTTTTCCATTAAACCGCTATTTAGTACAAAATTTAAAAATATGAAATATGCATAGATAAATTACCAAGAAGTCAATAGATAACATAATCTGTCAACTCTTTAAATAAAAAGTAAATAATAGATAGTCATAACATATTAAGAAATTCTCTTAAAGCATCCAAGCAAACGACTTAAGTACCAAAAATCTGTCTCGGCTTAATCAGCAACATATATGATGTATAAACAACATCAAATAAAACTTCTATTTTACATGTTAAAGATATTTTCATGCCAGCATGACAACAAGCATGGATTGACAACAAGGAGTTAATTGAATGGTCAAAGCATCGGTTGCTTCCACCTATGTCCTTCTTCGACTGCCTTGACACCTTTCAAGCAACATCCTATTCTTCAACAAGATCTTCAAACTCTTGAAGTGTCATCACATTATTATTTTGAACAAGATTATCTTCATTATTAGAGGCCTCATCACAAGGGTTCTATTTGAACTTGAACGTGGACCTTCTCTTTCCTTGCTCCTTAAAGTACAACAACAACAAACAACAACAAACCCAGTGTATTCCCACAAAGTGGGGGTCTGGGGAGGGTAAAATGTATGCAGTCCATACTTGCTCCTTAAAGTACTCCCCCTAAAACCATAAATATTCTCCTCAACGCCACTTGCCAAAGCAACATGGACATAAGTGAGATCTTCTTCTTCTTCTTATAATTCTTCATCTGCATGATTTGGAGGGGCTCCCATTAGCCATTCATTTGCGTCATTAATACTATCCAAAAAAATTGGACCAACGGTATGATGAGCATTGTAACGATTCACTAATGTTCTATTATATTTGATGAACACTAGATCATTAAGGCGTTTTAACTCAAGCGTATTTCTCTTTTTATTATGAATCTGCACATAAGTTATAGAAAATCATTAATAGGAGTACTTAGGACAATTCAAATACCGCTTAATTTAATAATAATATAATGTAGTTTCTCACATGTTCATACTCACCCAATTTCTCTCACAACCGGATGGGCTATAAGTTAAACTTTGAACTCTAAAGCAAACTGTTGCAAGTTTGGGATGTTATGACCATATTACATCCACCATTCAACTACAACAACAACAACAACAAACCCAGTATATTCCCACAAAAGTGTGGTCTGGGGAGGGTAAAATGTACGAAGTCCATACCGCTACCTCCAAAGAAGTAGAGAAACTATTTTCAATAGACCCCCGGCTCAAGATAGAGAATAGTAAACAGGAGCGTAATGAAACATGAAGCATGATGGATGACATAACATAAAAGGAATAAGACATAATAAAATAGAAATCAGAGCAATACGAAATAAGGTAGATAAGCGCAATATGAGATAAGAGGTAAGCCATAGGACATCTGGAATACGACCCCCACCTAGCATTAACATACACACAGGCCAGAGACACCCGCCACACCCAGAACCTTCTGATTAGGGGCTCCTACCTATGGACACAGTCCTAGGATTACTAACCCGGCTATACAAGAGCTCTTCTAACTACTTGTTACAACCTACGCACACAACCTAGCCTTCTACCTTTATCCGTGACCTCTACACATTCCTATCTAAGGTCATGTCTTCAGTAAGCTAAAGCTGCTCCATGTCATGTCTAATCACTTTCCTCTAGTACTTCTTCGGCCTACCTCTCCTCCTCTTGAAGCCATTCAACGCAAACCTCTCACACCTACGAACTGGGGCATCTGTGCCCCTCCTCATCACATGCCCAAACCATCTCAACCTTCCTTCCCGCATCTTGTCCTCCGCCGAAGTCACTCCCACCTTCTCCTGGACAATCTCATTCCTAACTTTATCCTCTCTAGTAAGTCCATACATCCAACGCAACATTCTCATTTCCGCCACCTTCACCCTTTGAATGTGGGAGTTATTGACTGGCTAACACTCTGCTCCATATAGCATGGCTGGACGGACTGCCACTCTATAAAATTTGCCTTTAAGCTTAAGTGACACCTTCTTATCACACAACACTCCCGAGGCGAGCCTCCACTTCATCCAACCAGCTCCAATACGGTTAGAGACATCCTCATCAATCTCGCCATTCCCTTGAATCATAGACCCAAGATACTTAAAACTATCCTTCTTACAAACATCCTGGGAATCCAACTTCACCACTACATCGTTCTCCTGCCTCAAGTCACTAAACTTGCACTCCATATACTTCGTCTTGGACCTCCTTATCCTAAGGCCTCATTTGTTTGCACTTAATGGGGGTCTGAATCTAAATGATTTAGACTTCAGACCATAAAGTGCATTTGTTTTTTATTATAATTTTAGCTCTTAATATGTCTGAATAGGTCTTATTCATTCAGATATAAAACTACGTCTTAATAGGTCTGAAGAGGTATTCTAGTGTTGGATAATATTCACCGTCACTCTATTCATAATCATCAGTCAGTACCAATAACCACCCCTGCCACCGCCACTATTGTCAACCACCACCCACCACCACCAACCACCTCTGCCATCGACAACAAATATCGCTACCAAGTACTATTGTCAACCGCTATTACACCTACTACCTCTATTATTCTAATTATATTCACCGCCACCACCACCGTCAACAACACCACCATTATCAACCACCACCAGTCAATCCCTCATCTATCACAACTAGCACCACCACTAACTACCACTAATACATCACAACCTCCACACATTCTTCGGCCGCCACCACCATTGTCACTAGTAACGCCACCCCTACCGCCACTTCAACCACTATCATCGCTACAATTTATCTCTACTAGCAATCATCTCCACCATCACAACTAACAACATCTTCAACTAGCACCAACACATCATAAACCATCATGCATTCATTTTTCAGTCAGCACAATCAACACCTCCAACTACTAACATCAAACAAAGTAACGTCACAACCCCTACCACCACTATCAATCACCACCATCGTAATAATCATTACAATATCAAACATCACAACTATCACACCAACATTATTAATCACTAACATCAATCATTGTCACCGCAACTATCATTATAAACCATCTCCACTATCACTAACAAACATAAATATTTTTTTAAAATCAAATAATAATTTTGTTGTATTAAATTACATACTTTTCTAATATATAATTAATTTTTTATTGAATTGTATTTTTTATTTTATTATATATACAAATAAATTTTTTTTGCACAATCAGATGTTGAAAAACGAACAGTCTTAATCATTCAGTTTTCAGATGTAGAGACAACATCTTAATCCTTCAAATTCAGACGTTGAATCTTAAAAAAAACAAATGCAGCCTAAACCCCTTAGATTCAAGGGTTTGCCTCCAAACCTTCAATTTTTCATTCACACCCCCCCGCGTCTCATCAATCAGCACTACATCGTCCGCAAACAACATACACAACGGCACCTCCCCTTGAATACTCCGCATCAACACGTCCATCACTAACGCGAACAAGAACGGACTAAGAGTTGAACCCTGATGCAACCCTGTCTCGACCGCAAAATGCTTTGAGTCCCCTTTCGCCGCTCTCACCCGAGTCTTCCCTCCATCGTACATGTCCTTAATAGCTCTGATGTACGCCATCGGGACCCCTTTCGCCTCTAAGCATCTCCAAAGCACCTCCCTAGGAACTTTGTCATACGCCTTTTCCAGGTCGATGAACACTATGTACAAATCCCTCTTCCTTTCCTTATATTGCTCCATCAATCTCCTCACCAGGTGGATTGCCTCTGTCGTTGAGCGACCAAGCATAAAACCAAACTGGTTCTCCGAAATGGACACGATCCTTCTCAATCTTTGCTTAACCATCATCTTTCAAATCTTCATAGTATGACTCAACAGCTTGATACCCCTATAGTTGGTGCAACTCTGAATGTCACCCTTGTTTTTATATAACGGAATCATCGCACTCCACCTCCAAGCCTCAAGCATTCTCGCCGTTTTGAAAATGTCGTTAAACAAATTAGTCAACCACCTTAAGCCTGCCCTACCTATAAACTTCCAAAAATCCACCGGTATCTCGTCAGGCCTCATCGCCCTCCCCCTCCGCATCCTAGGAATAGCCTCTCTGACCTCCACAACCTTAAAATGTCTACAATAACTGAAATCACGTCTCTCTTCCGATTGCTCCAACTCCCCTAACTCAATGCCTCTATCTCCCTCTCGTTCAAGAGCTTATGAAAATACTCGTGCCATCTCTTCTGAATGTGGCCATCCTCCACCAAAACTCTACCATCCTCCCCTTAATGCACTTTACTTGGTCGAGGTCCCGGCCCTTCCGCTCCCTAGCCTTAGCAAGCCTATACAACCTCTTTTTCCCGCCTTTCTCCTCTAACCCCGCATATAATCTTTCAAACGCTGCTACCTTAGCAGCCATAACTGCTAGCTTAGCCTCTTTCCTTGCTACTTTGTAGACCTCCCTATTCACCCACTTCTCCTCTGCATCTTTACTCTCAATCAGCTTAACATATGCCTCCTTCTTAATCTCCGCTTTCTTCTCGACTTCTTCATTCCACCACCAATCCCCCTTATGCTGTCCTGCCCGCCCCCTCGAAACACCCAACACTTCTCTAGCCGACTCCGTGATGCAACTGGCAGCCCTATCCCACATAACATCCACGTCCCCGCTACACTCCCACACCGCCATTCCCGCCACTTTCTCCTTAATCTCCTGTGCACTAATTGGCGTCAAGCCACCCTACCTAATTCTAGGCCGACCCTCTCCGGCCCTTTTCATCTTGCTCTTCTTGATAATCAAGTCCATCACCAGAAGCCTGCCTGTACTGAGTCGAAAGATGCTCACTCGGAATGACTTTATAGTCCTTACATAAGACCCTATCCCCTTTCCTAAGCAGTAGAAAGTCAATCTGAGTCTTGGCTATTGCGCTTCAGAAGGTAATCAGGTGATCCTCCTTCTTCGAGAAGCTCGAATTCACCACCACCAGCCCAAAGGCCCTCGTAAAATCCAACAGAGCCGCTCCCTCATCATTTCTATCACTGAAACCAAAACCTCCATGCACATCGTCATAACCTCCTGGCAAAACCCCAATGTGCCCATTGAAGTCCCTTACTATAACAATCTTCTCTGAACTAGGCACACTTCTCACCACCTCGTCTAACGCCTCCCAAAACCTCACTTTCACCTCCTCCTCCAAGCCCACCTGCAGCGCATAAATAGTACACACATGCAGCGTAAACCCCCCAATGACCAACTTAATCGTCATCAGCCTATTACTGACCCTCTTAACCTCCGCCACCTGCCCTCTAAGTTCCTCATCTACTAAGATCCCCACTCCATTCCGACGCCTGTCACTCCCTGAGTACCACAACTTATACCCATCCACATCCCTAGCCTTAGATCCTACCCACTTAGTCTCCTGGACACCCGCAAACATCCACCATTCAACTGTAGAAGAATTATTTTAAAATTTAATAACTTAAAAGTTAAAGCTCTAAACACGATTAAAAGTTGAAATGCTCACCTGGTGACCTCAAGGTTCTAGCTCTAATGGTTGATTCCACTCCAAGTAGCCCATTAATTTTCATGTACCTACCAAGTTCCTCCCCTATTTTGTCTTGCAAAACTTTATTTGGGATGATCTACTCAACACGTGCAGATATCCCAACCACACGTCTTCATTTGAAGTCTTCATCTCATTATTTTTATAATGGAGCTTGAGGTTCAAAATATGTTTTGGTGCATGCAAAGGTTGATGAAGGTGATTTATCTACCTTGCATCAATAATTTCAAAATCTTTCTCATATTTTCTTTCATCATAATTAAATTCCTTTTCAATACTTTTGCCCTATCCATGACTTCATGAATGTAGCCCACTGGTGTTTTTTTTCTCCCCATCCACCAAACAAAGTACAATAACTAGAGACCACCAACTTTAAGTGCTTGAACAACGTCATTCCAAAAATATGGACTAATGATGTATCTGACAACTTCTTTCCCAAGAGCTTCCTTTGGATAAATACTTTCATTCTATTCATTTGACATGAACAATGTTCACAAATTTTTCCTTTGCGTAGAAAAAGCTATACAAAGTAAGAAAAGTTGTTGCAAACCTTGTCTTGGCGGTTTTACCAAATTTATTTGGTTTGTGTATCTCCTCATCATGTTCAACAACAATGCCCTTTGATTGATATAAGAATGTATCTTAACAACTTTAGCAAAAATTGTTCAAAAAAAGATTTAGTAGTCAGTAAGTAAAGATAATTCAAGATAATTCACGTGAAGATTTTTTTTCACGTGAATTATCTTTACTTACTAACTACTATCTGTACTTCCCTGCTCAAAGAGGTCCAAGGCAGGGAGATCCATTGTCTCCTTTTCTCTTAATCATTGCCATGGAGGAGTTGAACAATATGATCAAGGTAGCAAAAAGCAATGAGTGCCTTAGATGTTTTGAGGTGGCAACAAACTCAAACTCTAATTCAAATGTCAACATGGAAGTCACACCTCTCCAATATGCAGATGACACATTAATTTTTTGTGATGCTAATGAAGGTCAACTGATGATTTTGAGATCAATTTTGGTTTTGTTTAAAGGTGTATCTGGGTTACATATCAACCGGAGGAAGATCATGTCGTTTCCAATCAGTGAGGTTCCTAGCATGGTAGAATTGTCTAGAGTTCTGGGAGGTGAAATAGGGTCCTTGCCTACTACCTATTTGGGAATGCCTTTAGGAGCCAAGTCAAAGTCTGTAAACATTTGGAGCACGATGATTGAAAAGTGTGAAAAGAAGCTAACTAGATAGAAATCACAATATCTTTCTCTAGGAGGCAGAGTAACTCTCATAAACTTTGTTTTGGATGCCCTTCCAACATACATGAAGTCCATCTTTCCCATTCCAGTTGGAATTGGAATCATTCAGAGATTAGACAAGGTGAGAATGGACTTTCTCTGGAAAGGGAACAAAGAAAATAACTCTACAGTACTATACTTAGTGAAGTGGAACAAAGTTCTCTTAGGGAAGAAATAAGGGGGCTTAGGTACAAGAAGTCTAAAGCTACAAAGCAAAGCATTTAGATTAAAATGGCTTTGGAGGTACTCCTAAGAACCTCAAGCATATTGGAGCAAGATCATCAAGGAAAAATTCGGAGAAGAGAATAGGTGGATGACAGAAGAGGTTCATATTTCCTATTGTGTTAAGTCTATGGAGATCCATCAGAGTATTTTGGCCTTTTTTAAAAAATCACATTGTTGTCAAAGTAGGAAATGGTCTCAAGACTTCCTTTGGGGATGACAAATGGTTGGGTCAGATAGTCTTAAAAGTTTGTTCCCTCAGATGTATCGGGTGGCTGTCCAACAACAATTGTATGTTGCAGACTCTTGGACACATCAAGGGTGGAACATCCAATTTAGGAGGAACTTCAATGACGGGGAAATGAATAAAGTGACTGAATTTTTTAATGTGTTGGAGGAATTTCAACAATAACATACCCAGTGTATTCCCACATAGTGGGGTTTGGGGCGGGTAGAGTGGTACGCAGACCATATCACTACCTCAGGTGAAGTAAAGAGGCTGTTTTCGGTAGACCCCCGGCGTAAAACCGATAACAGTATAACAAACACAAAAGATAAGCAAGGGAAGCAGTTTTAACTCAAGAAAACCTTAAGAAAAGGAATTTTTTCCTTTGTTCCAGATGTTACCTCTGTGGTGAAGAGGGTGAGACAGTCATCTGATTCTACAATGCAAGATTACATGTCAACTTTAACCTCAGGGGTATTATTTGGGTTATGATCAACAAAATTACTCAATTATTATTTAGCTGGGAGGAGGCAGGAGCAAGAGCTACAGAGACAGATGGAGAATTGTCCCAGCTTGTATTTGGTGGACAATATGGAAAGAGAGAAATTTTAGATATTTTGAAGGCAAAAACTGTGATCTATAGAAGATCAAGCTGAATTGTATCAAATTGTTTTGTTTTTGGTGTAAACAAATATACTTAAGGATACTGAGTCAATCATTGACATCCTAGGCTCTTGTTAAGATTTTGATTCAGTTCTCCATTCTATTATGATGTAAAGATGGTTTCAGTACAACCTATGTACCATCCTTTGTTAATATACGCAAATGTTACCTTCTAAAAAAAAAAATTAATTCACGTGAAGATTGATAAAGAAAACTAAGATCACTTATTCACTTGTAGAATATGGTGCTTCCTGTAAATGTCACCAAACATTAAGTTGATATAGTGAGCAACACACGGAGCCCAAAAAGTATGCGGGTAAACTCCCTTCAACAGTCCACTCGCTTTTTTATTCTCACTTGCGTTATCAGTCATAACTTTCACCACATTTTCCTTCCCAATTTTCAAGATTGTCTTCTCAAATAACTTGAACATTTTAGTAGCATCAATAGAAGAGTCACTAGCATCACGAGATTCAAGTAACTCATTCCCCATCGGTTGATGATTCAGGTAACACATTCCCCATCAGAGAATTCACCAAAACGTTGATCACCATTTTCCTACTTTTGGCTGTCCATTATCCATCATAATCGAACATCCATAGGGTTTCCTTTGAACCTTATGATCCTCAACAATCTTGTTTGTTTCTCCACCTCTTTTGTTAGACATGAACGCTTCATGATAGGTTGGAGCTTCATTCCTAGGCCATATTGGCCTACTGCCCCAATAAATTCACGAAAGCTGTCAGTATAATTAACACAATTAATAAGGAACCCCGCGTCACACATCCACCATGCAAAAGCGGATACAACACTGCCCCTTAAAATTTTACCTTGAGGATTCTAAATCAATGGGTCTACCTTATTTTTTCATTGGATTGTTATGAGTAAAAGAGATTGATAAGACCTTTAATATTGCTAGCGGTCGATGATCTACTCTCGCTAACTGAAGACTTCCATTGGGATTTTAAAGGAGGCCCCATTGGCATATTAAGTTCAACTTCATCATCCTCCATTTGATCGTCATCAACAAGATTGACCATTGATTCCTCATGCCTCATTGAGTTTTAAACTCTTTTTTCCCGTAAAGTACTCCTTGATTCTTCGCTAACAAAATTCGAGACTTTTGGACAAACAAAATCTTTATAACCACCAATAAGATGTTTCTTATGATGAAATATTCCATCGTTGTGCATCATATCGCCAAAAACACATTTTATTTTTGTGTTACTGGCAATTGCAGTTCCATACACCCAAGCTGGATCTTTTTTTTTTTTACCATTGAATAAAGAAATATAATTTACTAAAAGAGAAAAAAAATAGTGAAAACATAGAGTGATAGGCAGATCACAGATAGCAAAAAAAAACATTTAAAAAAAACGAGGGAAGAGAAAAAATGGAGTATTTCAGCCTTATACAGATCAGAAAAAAACAGAGTACTGATAGACAGATAACAGATAGCAAAAAACATTTAAAAAAACGAGGGAAGCAAAAAACGTATTTCAGCCTTGTACAGGTCAGGGAAAAAACAGCCTTTTGGACCTTAAGTGTACGCGTTTTCCTCGCTGCATCGCTTCAAGGCAATAGAGCGAAACCCCTACGCTTTAAGTTCGCTACGTGGCTTAAAGCGAGAAGCGAGCGCTTTTCACAATGCTGGTAGGAGAGTAATAATAACAATATTGAAAAGGAAACTACACGGTGTTCGGCCTACTAACCTTCTACTCTAATCGTCAACCTCCATATCTTGATTACCCTTTATATTATTTGTCATTACTCATTTTACATTTTGGAAGAATTTGGGCAGCTTTGGATCCACATTTTTGTTTCCAACTGGAGCATTTTTTAGATCTTACAAAGTATTCTCCCATCATTTCAATTTATGTGGCACTTTTTATTTTTTGAGAGTCAATTTGACTTAACTTTGAAGCTCAATTAAATTAGATCAACATCATGTTTAAATTAAAATTTAAATAAACAATACAAAAAGTACTTTGTATTTTAACTTTAACTTAGCGTTGATATTTTTTAAGTATAAACTGTGTATGAAGAACTAAATTAATTCTTGAGGTTCATTTGATGAATTTATTTTTTTCCCCCTTAATCTCATCTAAAACTAAGTTTAGGTCGCCATATTTAATTAGAATAAACTCTTGTAGCATTAAATATCATAAGGAGGAAAAAACTAAATCAATACAAAAACAAAATACTATTTTGATTTATAAAAGAAATTATATAATCACAAATTCATAAAAATGCCAATTTTTTTTGTTTATGATTTTCCCCGAGTTGTAATTGTTTTACCTAATTTATATCACATTACTTTATAGAATGTTGGATCACTTGTGTTTCTTTGGCATTTGATATTCTCCTGCCAAACTTCCTTATAAATAATTTCTAGTTTAAAAATAATCTAAGTAGGTGACTAAGAAACCTGAATAAATTATATAGACTTATGTCACTTATCCACAGTACATATGATACATATTATATACGAAGGGGTAGGGCGACGGGGCCTGATGAGATCCCTGTGGATTTTTGGAAGTTTGCTGGAGAGAATGGTTTAAGGTGGTTGACTGATTTGTTTAACGGCATTTTCAAGTCGGCGAAAATTCCCGACGCATGGAGGTGGAGCACTCTGATCCCTCTGTATAAGAATAAGGGTGACATTCAGTGTTGCAACAATTATTGGGGTATTAAGTTACTGAGTCACTATGAAAATTTGGGAGAGAGTGGTCAAGTTGAGGTTGAGGAGGATAGTCTCTATTTCGGAGAACCAGTTTGGATTATGCTCGGGCGCTCGACGACGAGGCAATTCACCTGGTTCGGAGACTGGTGGAATAGAACAGGGAAAGAAAGAAGAATCTGCACATGGTGTTTATCGACTTGGAGAAGGCATACGACAAAGTCTCTAGGGAAGTTCTTTGGAGATGCTTGGAGGTGAGTGGGGTCCCGATGGTGTATATCAGAGCAATCAAAGACATGTATGATGGAGCTAAGACCCAGGTGAGGACGGCGGGTCGTGATTCTGAACATTTCCCTATCCTGACAGGGTTACATCAGGGATCTACTCTTAGCTCGTTTTTGTTTGCTTTGGTGATGGATGTGTTGACGCAGCATATTCAAGGCGAGGTGCCCTGGTGTGTGCTTTTTGCAGATGATGTGGTTTTGATTGATGAGACTCGGGGGAGGGGGGTGTGAATGATAAATTAGAACAGTGGAGAGAGACCCTTAAGTCTAAAGGGTTCAGGTTAAGTAGGAGCAAGACCAAGTATTTGGAATGTAAGTTTGATGGCTCGAGCGAGGGGGATGACGTGGTAGTAAAGCTGGAGTCTCAGGTGGTGTGTAAGAGGGATAGTTTCAAGTATCTTGGGTCCATGATTCAGGGGAATGGTGAGATTGACAAGGATGTCTCTCACCGTATCGGGGTGGGATGAATGAAGTGGAAGCTCGCCTCGGGGGTGTTGTCTGATAAGAAGGTGCCGCCCAAGCTTAAAAGCAAATTTTACAGGGTGGCAGCCCGCCCGGCCATGCTGTATGGAGCAGAGTGTTGGCCAGTCAAGAACTCTCACATTCAGAAATTGAAGGTGGCGGAAATACGGATGTTGCGTTGGATATGTGGGCTTACTAGGGGTGATAGAGTTCGAAATGAGACTATCCGAGAAAAGGTTGGAGTGGCTTCGGTGGAGGACAAGATGCGGGAGGTTCGTTTGAGATGGTTCGAACACGTGATGAGGAGGGGCATGGAGTCACCTGTTCGTAGGTGTGAGAGGCTTGCTTTAGATGGTTTCAGACGGGGTAGGGATAGGCCGAAGAAGTACTGGAGAGAGGTGATTAGGCAGGACATGGAGCAATTACGGCTTATTGAGGACATGACCCTAGATAGGAAGATCTGGAGGACGCGTATTAGGATGGAAGGCTAGTGCCATTTTGGGTAGGTAGGGTAGGGCATTACTTGGTGGGTGTAGCATTCTTATTATGATTTCTGGTTGCTTGTAGTATTACGATTGTTTACTAGTCTTTGTTTACTCTTTCCCTATATGTGGCGTCTCTATGTTTTGTCTTGTTCCAGGTTTTTTGGTATGACTTTGATTACTATTCCTTGTCTTGAGCCGGGGGTCTATCGGAAACAGCCTTGCTACTTCCTCGGGAGTAGTGGTATGGACTGCGTACATCTTACCCTCCCCAGACCTCACTATGTGGGAATACACTGGGTTTGTTGTTGTTGTATGATACAAATTATACTTCTTTAATTAAAAGTTTACTACTTTTATATCTGGACTACTTTTTAGATCGAAAACTTGTTCCCTGTCGGTGGATCTTTTTATTTTTGAAGTGAATTTCGTCGATGATTATAAAGTCTGTACACAGGTAGAGGATAGAATACAACCGTACATTCTTGTCTCTTTCTAGTGCTTAGTAGAGAATTTACTGACCTGATGCCAAATAATGTTCTTTTTATTTGGATATCAATCTTGAGTCAGATATGAAAGAGAAGGTTACGTCGTCAGGGATGAAAGTCGAGCCTTTACCATCTGATTCTCCTGTCGGAACTATTACTTGTAAGGCTGGTAACAGAATGTGTAGCAGTTTGACAGCAGAAAATCCTTTTCTGGAAACCGTGTTTTGTGATATCTGTTGCATTGAGCCAGATTTTTGCCGAGACTGTAGCTGTATCCTTTGTCGTAAGTCTATCAGTTTGGATTATGATGGTTACAGTTATATTCGATGTGAAACAACCGTAATTGATGGCTACCTATGTGGACACATTGCCCATTTAAACTGTGCTCTACGATGTTACTTGGCTGGGACCGTCGGAGGAAGCATCGGTTTGGATGCAGAGTTTATGTGTCGATATTGTGATGCAAAGACGGATTTGGTTCCACATGTTGCGAAGCTTTTAAACATCTGCACATCTGTTGCTTCCCGTGCTGACATGGAAAAGATTCTGAATGTTGGCTTTTGTATTTTGCGTGGCTCACAAAAAAGGAGTGCAAACCAGTTGTTGCACCGTATTGAATCAATCAAGGCAAAGGTATAGCTAATTGAGGAATAGCACTTTGTTGCCTGAAGATGTCATCTTTTTTTTCCCATTTTTGAGGTTTACACTAACCAGACCAATCTGATAATCATATCAGCTTGAACAAGGAGTCTGCATTGAAGATGTATTCAAAGTGGAAGGCTGTGTGGATTGCACTGGTAATTTGGCCAACTTCTCTGCCTTCTCATATTCTTGCTTGTGTTAATCTGTCACTTTGCCTTGAATATCTATATCTGAGCAAGATATTTCAGTATGTGCAGATGTGGTTCTTTTGCTTTAACTATTATCTATCTATTCCAGGATATAAATATATACATCTGTGCATTGTAAGTTTGTCTATACAGTGCTTCCCGTTGTCTACAGATACCAAAAACACTTGTTGCAACTAAACCGCAATATGAACAAAAAATTATCAGCTTGGGAGTGTTGCACAATAAAATAAAACAGGAGAGCCTTGGAAAGAGTCCAGAAGAGGAATCGGGACAGAAAAAAGCCTCCCCCCCGGTATTTCGAGCTAAAAGAGATTTCGGACCTAGAGTGGGCGAAAGCTTTTATTCTTTTATATCAGCAGGGTAATGATGCATCAACCTGCTAGTATTTTTTTTTTTTTTCGGAAATTGATAACTGTATCTTTTTCTGTAATGAACGAAACAGTGCATAGGTTGCACTGAAACCATATTTTCCAGGGTACCCTATAAACTACTGTCGAGCTATTATAGTGACTCCAAAACATCAATAATAGTGATATCATCGTTAGAGCAAAACTGATTACACCAAAAACACTACATCAAAATACAATTCAATTTGAGTTGCACTTGCTCCATACTGTTCTCTATACTCTTATAGCATCTAAGATTCCTCTCCTTCCAGATTGTCTGCCAAATACTTGCTGGTATAGTTGTCCATCTGTTCCTGTTCTCGACCAATACTCCTACTTCCTCTCAAATTTGTAGAGCGTCTGTGATTCACCCAGGCATGGAGCATGAGATGTTCTTGAGATTTATGAACAATCTCAATAACTATCTTGTTACCTTTAAGTGTAAGAACAGATGATTAACTGTCTCTGTAGTTTCACACAAAAGGAACACTTATTGCGCAATGTTATCTCGCTCCTGGTCAGATTGTCTTGTGTGCGCACTGCCTCTTTGGCCAGTAACCAAACGAAGCAGGCAACCTTGTGAGGAATCTTGGCTTTCCATATGTGCTTCCAGGGCCAGTTATATGTCTGATGGTTGGGGTGGTTCATCTTCCTGTATGCATTACTCACCTTGCCCTTCTTTAGCTCCCCACCATCTTAAAGAATCATGTCCAGTCTCTAGGCCTCCAAACTGAAAATTCTGTCATCCTGTGGATTTCCCAGTCATTTATGTGTCTCCTGAAAGTGGAGGTGTCCATAGATCTGCTATAGTTCTCTATTGATGTAGAACTAGATTGTGTGTGTCTGGGAAGAGGGTCTCCATGATTCATGCCTCATGTCAATCATCTTTCCAAAAAACATTCTCCCCATTTGCTACTTTAATTGTAGTATTTGGCTTGAATTCATCCCTTAAGTTTCTGATGAATCTCCATAAGCTTGCTCCGTAGGGTGTGGTGACTTTTTTGGTCATCCAGTTGTCACCTCCCCATACTTAGCTTTAATACTATACTCCACAGAGTTTGATGATCACTTCATTCTTGGAGCCTTGTTCTGTAACTTAAAATTCTTTATCCCCATTCCTACGAATATCTTGCCATTGATTATTGCTTTCCACTAAGTGATAGCATTTTCTATCCTTATTTCCTAACTAAAGGAAGTTCCTCCTGATGCTATCCAACCTATTGATGATCCTACTGACACTGGAAACAGGGACATCATATATGCTGGAAGTGCATCAAGGACAGAATTGAAAAGGGTCAATCTGCCACCAGAGAGGGTACTGAGACTTTCATCTGCTCAACTTTTTTTCACTGTTCTTAATCATTTCGTTCCAGATTTCTGTGGCTTTGGACTCGACTTCCAGTGGCATTCCAAAGTGGTGGTTGATAGGACACCAACTTCACCTTCTAAAATTGCATTTAAACCTTCCATATTTGATACTGCATTTACAGAGTACAAAAACTCTTCCTTCAGTTGACATGTAATCCTGAGATTCCTTCAAAGAATACCAGGATCAATCTCAGGACTTTTAAGTTGATCTTCTTTAACATAACAGAATCAGGGTATCATTTGCATGCTATAGGTGAGTTATCTCAAGACTCTCCCTTCCAGCTATAGCACTTCAAAGCCTCTTAGCTAACCATTTGTGTTGGCAATTTTGATCATATTGTTGATAGCAGAAATGGTGACAAAGAGTCTCCTTGCCTAAGACCCCTTTGTGCTGTGAAGAAACCTGCTGCTGTTGGTGACCCATTGATTAATACCGAAACACTAATTGTTGATATACAGAATTTTATCCATTGAATCTATCTCTGTCCAAACCCCATATTCTCAAGTACACAAAAGGAAACCCCAATCGACATGGTCATATGCTTTCTCGATGTCCAGTTTGCGCAATATTCCTGGTTTACTTTAGAATCAACTGCTTCATTAGCTATAAGTACACCGTCCATGATTTGCCTTCCTTTTATGAAGCCGTTGGTTGAGAATCTATCAGCCTGGCCATCACTCTTTCTAATCTTTCTGTGACGACTTCAGAAAATAGCTTATACACTGCCTATCAAGCTTAGGCCTGAAGTCCCTCGGTTCTTTTGCACCTATCTTCTTTGGGATCAACGGTATGAAGGGGGCATCGAGACTTTTTCCAAACATCCCTTGTTCATAAAAATTTTGAGAAACCTTCATTATTTTCTGCTTCACCCCCTCCCAGCATTTGATATAGAGCCCATGGTCAAGCCATCTAATCCTGGTGCTTTATCAGCTGCACATAGTTTTAAACATTTCAGCACTTCTTCCTCTTCAAATCTCCTTGTAAGCATTATGATACCTTTACATATCTGCTAGTGGTTATTATGACGCACAAGCAGACGAATTTGTCCTGGAAACGGGAAAACCCTTTTGTAGCTAATCATGTATCTAACATTTATGAATTATGGGCGAACGACGCCTAGAACCTGGCGAAGGCATTATCGATGAATACCTGAGCAATTCTCAACCAACATATGCTTTTCATTCCCGTAAAGGTTATACCACACAAGAAGACTTATTTGTTGTACAACCAGTGCATCAATTAAATGCTATTCAATTGCTCCTAATCCTAACCAGATTAAGGAAATGAATTGCTGCCTTATAAGGAGTTTGGAACTTTGATCTAGCCAGCCCAAAGAGAAAGGAATGAATCACTTAAGGATCTCTTGTGGTATTCTGCTTTGGTCAATTGCAGCAATAACATCGCCCTGTGTAATAGGTTCTGCCCAAGCTCCTAGGGCATAAAAAACCTCACATCTCATGATCTGTCTCACCACATTAGTATGTGTTATTGGTTCTCTGCCTTTTAGTTATACTGCTCAGATTTTTCTGGAGTGTACCTGTTAGGGTGATATGTCCAGATATTGCTGTTATTCTGCTTGTATCCGTATTGCTGGGCTTGAAGTACAACCATGTTTTTAATGATGTGGTCTATAGGCTTCATCTTATATGTTTGTCTTTTGTATTTCTGGAATCCTGGTTCAGTGCTCAATTCACTATTATTAACTAATCATGTGGCAATTCATACCCTACTCTATTTCTAATGACATGTAGGATTCTTTTAATCCCTTTTTTGGACATTGGTTTTCATGCAGCTTGTTTCTGGATGCAAATTCAAAATCCCAGCCGAATTCAAAAGACACTTGATGATTATTCACATCTGTCTAAACGTTAGTCAGGCAAAGTTACCCTATACTGATGGGAGGTAACAAGTACTTAGTGGAACGTGCAAGCTAGCCCGGACACCATTGTCATAAAAAATGATTTCGTACATTGCTATGTGCCATTGATTTTAACCTAGCTTTTCGAATTTTTCGTTTAGCTTGCTATTGGAGCAAAAAAATATCATAACTAAGAGTTCAAAAAAGAACAAAAAAAAAGAGCATAACTAAGAGTGTAAAGTTAGAACCTATTTCGAGTTGCATTTTCGTTTTTCCTATATTCTCCTCCATTTATAGGCATGGGTATAACTGAAATAGAAAATGCTGCCTCATTGTGCCATAGTCGGACATTTATATCCATTATCAACGTGTGCTCAAACAGAAATAGCAGAAGTCTTGTTCATTATTTGAACGAGTTGCTTACCTTCTTGTTCAAGTAAACAAACACATGCTTATGTCGATTGGCAAGGGCAAACCTGTTTGCCCGGTTACTCAATTTGGATGTTGCCATTTAATCGTTTCTGCTTTTTCATTTTTTTTTGCTTGTGTCGCATTTCGGTTAAGGTACAGTGGTTGAAGTTCTAGCATGGTTGGTCACGTGTTTAAAATCAACTTATTTTGAAGTGTTTTTTAAAAAAGTATTTTGGCAATCATTTTGAAACACTTTTGAGCAACAATTAGTATTTGGCCAAATATTTTGAAGTGTTTCTGATTGTATTTTTGCAAAAAGATACTTTTGGAGGAAATTGATTTTTCTATGGACAAATCACATAAATATATAATTTAAGAATCAATATTATAAAAACTACAGTTTTTACTTTTCAAAGAATAACAATAAAAATCTAACAAAATCTATTAAATAGGGTAAAAGAAAAAACAGAAAACAAGTAAATAAAATAGCATGATTTAAGGGGGCAATTTAATAGTTGACATTTTATCTTACAAATTCTCTTATTTTGTTTTTTTCAAATAAGTTTTTAAAAAATATTTAATAAGGTAATCGGAAAAACAACACATTTATTTGATATTGTTTTATATTTTTAAATATTATTTATTTAATTCAATTGACATTAAGTTTTAATATTTTCAAAGAGAAAAAATATCATTAATGACAGTAAATTCTCCAATTGATTCAAACCACATTCCATACAAATTTCATACACCATAAAATTATCAGTATACTAATTTTTATATATTTTAGATATCATAAAATTATTTATACACTAATTTTTGGAAGTTGATGGATTTCGTTGAAACTGTAGCCGTAGTGCATGTCCCTAGATCTTGAAATAAAATAGCACATAGTTTAGCAAAGTTCTCTATTTCATTGTTACAAAATTCTGTTTGATTTGTTAATTATCCGAATAGTATTTTTTAACACTCTGAAACTTACTATGAATTAATATAAATAGTATATTGTCTATGAATTAATATAAATAGTATATTGTTAAAAAAAAAAGTACATTCTCAAAAGTCGATAAAGAAGAAGAATGGAACTTATATTTTGAGAGAGCACCACCCTGAGTAGAGCACAATTTATGAATAAGAAACTTTTGGAAATTTGAAGTCGAATGATGCTTCTTCATCATCTTATCAAAGTAAGGATCTGATATTACTGCCTCCCAAATTTTTGACACACATTTGAAGCGAAGAACAGATTGCAAGGGTAACCTCCTGAGGATTTCCACAACTATTTGCTTTTGGATATGAATTTCAGTCGCCTCCTCCATTTGCTGCTTTGATTGAGAAAACCCATTTTTAGTTTGAAAATGCTTTCTCTTTAGTACTTTGACAGACATTGGATGGTAGCTGGTGATCCGGAAAACGCTTAAGATTCCAAGATGAACACAAGGAGACTGACTACGACGGAGACTGAGATAAAGGGGTTACGGTTGGCTGAGGTTTAATTCAAACATGGAAAGAGAAGCAACAGACATGCTCCCTCCGTCCCATTTTACCCATCCCAAATTAGGGTGACACAACTATTAAGAAAATAATAATTAGTAATGTAACTTTATCATTTTGCCTTTCTTGATTGTTTCTTGTTATTAGTTCCAATAACTAATAACAAGAAGTAATCAATTACACTAAGGGTATAATGAAAAAATAAATTTATCTTGTCTTAATAAGTAAAAAAAAAAAGTAAAATGAGACATCAAATTGATAAGTAAAAAAGAATAAGTAAAATGAGATATCAAATTAAGAAATTTGGCACGAATAAAATGAGACGAAAGGAGTAATAAAGAAGGATGAGTCGAGAAGGAAACAAAAGTTATTATACTCCTATAATAAATAGATAATAGGAGTATAATAGGTTTGTATTAAAAAACAGACCGATATTATTTTTATTTATAAAATATAGTTTTTATTTAAATTCAAAGGAAAGGTAAAGAAAATAAATAAGTACAAAAAATAATAAGAATGTAAAAAACAAAAAAAAATTATGTGCGTTTTTAGAAAAATTTAAATACAAAAAATAATAAGAAGGAAAGTTAAAATAAAAGAAATTGTGTGTATTTGAGAATATTAATACAAGAAAAAAAATAAGTTGACAAGAAAAAATTTAAAAATTACGTGTATTTGTGAAAAAATAAAATATAAATCAAAGAGAAGTAAAAAAAGTACATGTATTTGAGAAAGTTTTAAATACAAGGCAAAGAAATATTTTTAAAAATTACGTGTATTGACTTATTTTAAATATAAGATAATAACTAAAAAAAACTTTTAAAAAAATATTTATATACGTGGAGGTGCATGTTGTGATGCCATGTCAGCACTGAAGGGCATATTTATTACACTTTAAAATAGTTCAGGGGTAATCAAACCTACTTTAAGATGGGGTGTGTCTCAATGACTTTCGTTATAGTTGAAGGGGTAACAATCAGGGGCGGACTCACGTGTTAGGGTGGGGTGCATGTGCACTCGGTAAGTTCGAAAAAAATTGTGTATACGTATATGTATATACCTTAAGAAACTGTTATATAAATTATATGCACCCCAAAGAATACAGACTCGGGATCGAATCCCAGGGTCAAGTTTTCTTTTTCTATTTTTTGTGTTATTAATTTTTAACAACAAAAGTAGTAGTAAGGAATTGAACTTGCAACCTCTTTGCTTACACAATCCATCCTTAATCACTGGGCTACTGCATTAATCTATTTATAAAGAGTTAAGGTTTATATATTATCCTAAAACACCCACATTTGGCCTATATATTTATATTTTCGCCATTACTTAAGCCTTTACTAATCTATCAATTAGACACGACACTATCCCTCAGTCATCATTGGAAGATTCTTGAGCGCTTATGTTATGATAAAGGTGCACTCGCACTCTTCAAATTCTGAGTTCGCCTCTGATAACAATGTCTTTTCTCTTATTTTAAATTTGAATTCATCATCATTATATTTACTTAAATATTTAATTTTTAATATGCTTACCTATACCGAGTCTATCGGAAAAACTTTTACTTTTTAAAAATAAACTAGTTTAGGTGTACGCGCCTTGTACGTGTACCTCACTTTGATGAGTTCAAACATTACACTAAATAAGATATTTGTTTAAATAATAAAGATGAATATAATAATTAAATTCAATATCTTTTGAGTATGTAAAGATGGAGAATTTATTTATTAAACCTAACCTTTACCAAAAATATTTTTAAAAGCCGATCTACATTCATCTACCATCTGAAAATTGCAACAAAACAATGCAATGATAGAGACATCAAAATAATACAACTAAATCTAATCTTTATACACAAAATTTTTTCAAAGTCGTCTGACACTCATCTACCATCTGTAAGCAATAACAAAATAAGACGATAATAGAGATATCAAAATAATACAACTAAACCTAACCCTTACATAAAAAAATTCTTCAAAGCCGACCAATATTTATCTATCACTTGTAAACTGCAACAAAATAATGCGATAAAAGTGATATCAAAACAATATAATTAAACTTAAATTTTACACACAAAAATTTCTCAAAGCCGATCGAGATTCATCTACGAACTGTAAACTACCACAAAATAACAAACTAATAGAGATATTACGATAATATAATTAAACCTAACCTTTATCTAAAAAACTTTTCAAAGCCGACCCACATTCATCTAGCATCTGTAAATTAAAATAAAACAATAAAGATATCAAAACAATAGGATTAAATCTAACCTTTACACAAGAAATTCTTCAAAGCCAACCGACATTCATCTACAACCTGTAAACTATAAAAAACAATATAATAGTGATCACAAAGCTTCGATTTTGGTCCAACTAATTCTTGTCTGAGCGAAAATTTTGAACCTAAAGAATGATTTTGAATGAAAACAAAGAAAATATATATATACACATATGTTGAATTCTATTATGCTGACGAAAATAGTGAAGAAGTTGAGGGCATACAATCGAATCAAGTTAGATGAGCATCAATCATAATTTTTCAATAGGCTACATCTCAATATTTATAGAAGTATTTCCTTAATAAAGTCCTATTTTAGGAGTATTTTTCTAATTGAACAATAGAAAAGAAAATATTAATTAATTCTCCTACCATATATTTTAGGAATCCCATATATTTTAGGAAGTCTAGTAGAAAGAAAAATATTAATTAACTCTCATACTATATATTTTTGGAATCTCATATATTTTAGAAAGTCTAGTTAATATAATAAAAAATAATTAAATAATATATTAAAATAATAGTGAAAAAATAATTTTGTCTAAAGAAGAGTCTTTTAATGAAGGACAAAAAGTTCAAATCATTTTTCTAATAAAGAATAATTTTAGGTTTTAAGGATAAAATAAGAATAATTTAATTCAAATTACATACCAGTTGTGCAATTTCAAAGGTTATATCTCCACAAAAATAAAGAAATATGACCAAAATTACCTCAAATTATTTCAATAAGTTGCACAATGCAAAGAGTACCCCATGCTGGATATCCACCAGCACCATAAGCATATTCAGGAGTGCACCTAATTGCAAGGCCAGAGAAAGACTGGTAGCCTAATCCTTAGTGCTTCAAAACTTTTGATAACATATCTTTATCTTTTGCGTTACCAATGCAGTTGCAAATCCTAATCAAAACATAAAAATATCCTATTGATTAGTAGATCAATCTCTTAATAGTATAAAAAAGTTAATAACAAAAAAGATCTTACTCCTACCTTATTGGGTGGAGAGATTGTTTCCGATAGATCCTCGCCTCAAGAAAAGATTCGCATGTAAAAAGCTAATCATAAAACTTGTTGCAGAAAGTGATCATAAATCTTATTCTCAAAGTCACGCAACAAACATACAAAACGGACTATTTTTTTTTATGCAAACTCAACTTCATTTGAGTTGAGATTTTTCGAAATCACAACCTCTTTATCTCCATAAGGTAGGGGTAAGATTTGTATGCATTTTGTTCTCTCCTTGAGTAGAATTTCAAGTTTTCTATCATTATAAACAATTTTAAGATATAATTATGTAAACTCAACTTTAACTAAGTTGGATCTTTCGGAAACATCTTTATCTTCGTGAGATGGATAAGATTGAATGTACAAAAGATATTACCACAACCTCATGGACTAAATCACTAAAAAATAAATAATAAGAGATACGTATTCTAATTTTTAAAAAATAAATACTACTTTTTAATAAACAAAATAAATTAAACAATAACCAATATTATGTGAGGAGAACTTTTGTGGTAAACCGTCTTGCACTTAATCTTTGGTGCCTCATGAGGGTATACTGAAGAATACAACATAAATGTGACACCCATATATACAGGAATAACAAAAGAATAAGCGATAAAAAAAATCACCATATAAATTAAATGAATTACTTCTTACAAGTAAAAAATTTGAAGACTGGTCTATCAAATTAATTGGACATTCATGTTTGAAGATACATGATTTTGATGGACATGCAGAGTAGAAGAAGACGTCCAAAAACAAAATTAATAGCAAAAATAAATTGTTGAATTGAATGACACTCGATGTGCAATTCTAGAAAAATTAGGCAAGAGACTCCCTTTTCCTTTTAACCTTCATATGAACACGTACATAGTATATTAGCAAAATAAATATACATTGTAAATTGAATAAGTTAAATTTAGACAAATTACAAAATAAATTAATACCCACGTTTCTTATTAGTTTTCACCTAAGAAAACATGTTACTAACACTATAAGAAAAATTTTCTTTTTTAGGAAGTTTTTTCTCATAAAATAAACTATTAATTTTCTTTATATTTAATCACAGAAAGTTAAAAGAAAACCTACCATATTTTTACCGAAAGTTCAAATAAAACCTACCATTTTTGTAGGAAGTTTTCTCATGTAAAATCAACCAATAAAGTTTCATTCCCGTGTGTTTTGGGAGTCTTCCAATATATTTTAATATTCAATATTATAAAATAATAATTTAACACGTATATTAACAAATAAATACACATTGTAAATTGAATAAGTTAAATCTAGACAAATTAAAAATAGAATTACTTCTTACCATATATTTCAAAACTCCTAATTTAAGAAAAAATCTAATCATATATTTTAAAGTTCTAATACCATATATTTTAGGAGTTAATATTATATATATAATTATATAATTAAATAATAATTTGAGAAAAAAATAGTAAAATGACAATTTTATCTAAAGCGGAGACTTTTAATGTGGAGCAAAAAGTTCAAATCACTTTTCCAAGGGCCTTCACACTTTTAATATATTATAAATTATAGATTATAGAAAAAACGTAGCATATGCTTATATTCATTTCTTTTATTTGCTTTATTTAGGTTGAGCACACATACTTATTAAGGGGTGTGCTCAACCTAAATAGAGCAAATAAAAGAAATGAATATAAGCATATGCTACGTTTTTTCTATAATCTATAATCTATAGATTATAGATAAAACGTAGCATATACTTATATTATGTTACCATATTATAGGTTGAGCTCACCCCTTAATAAGTATGTTACTACCATCAGCAGTGGTAGCCCAATGGTAAGGGATTGGTCTACCCTATCCAGAGGTCGAGGGTTCGACTTTGGGTTTGGACAAACACTCTATTGGGAGTTCTTCCCCCCAAATGGGGCCCGACGCGGGGCGAATCCTAATATAGTCGGACTCCTAAAAAACGGGTACTGAACACCGGATGGTTTAAACCCAAAAAAAAAGTATGTTACTTCTATAAAATTTACCTATATATTCCTAGTTGAATTTTATACCTCTTTTCAAATCAATAAAAATTACATTTATTGAATAAGGACATAATAGGAGGATTTTGTTCAAATTATTCTTAAAAGATTAAAGGAACAAATATCTAAGAATATAAGCACAATTCAAATACAACAAATGAAAAGGAATGCAGGGAGTATCACTTTCTCTCAACTTCATTTATGATAACATTGCATATGCTTATACTACTTTCTCTCGACTTCATTTATCAGATCACGTTGATTATATTATTAACAAAAAAAATGGAGACAAGAAAATTGTACTAGTATTTTTGTGTTACGACTTGAACCTACACCTTAGACGTGATCGGGCACTTGAAACCATGAATGATCCTAAGCGAATTCTTAGCCTGAGAAACAGTTCATGAAACTTTTTTTTTTTCAAGCTTTGTTGAAGCTGACAACAATAAGCTTGGAAAATCTTCTCAAAATAAGATATAAACACTTGGTTGGTTTCCATATTCAGGACTAAAAATCATTTTTAAAGACAACTTAAAAAGTTTGAAAGTAACATGTCTAACGAAACCTTTAAACATGAACTAAATAAGTCAGTCGAGGCAAGTCCCTGTGACAACTTTATTTAAACTAATTGTCTAAAAGTCTAAGACTGAGGATGAACATAACCAAGTCCTCTGGATGTGTCACGATCCAAATAGGCACGTGATGTCACTTGTCAAACCCTCCAAACAAGTAAGAATAATTCAATCCAAAAGAACACAAATAAAGGAAAAATAGAAAATGAAGCGAACGAATAAAATAATCTCAAATATATAACCGAGACACAAGTCTCCAAAAATACATCATAGGTTTGGTTGTCACTAGTATAAGCCTTTGATACAGATTTATAATAATAACAATCGTCTAAATTTCTTAGATGCGAATAAAACATAAGACATAAGTAGATAGATCTGAGAAGTTCTGCCAACTACTACCTCGATCTCCACAATATCTAATACCAAAGGACCATAATCTATAATCTACTACTCGAACCAATACCTGCACGAGGTGCAGAAAGACAAGAAATGGTAAAGAAAAGCAATGGTGAATACAAAATCATATGTACTCAGCAAGCATCGTTGATAACCAACCCTAATCCAAAGCGATAGCGAGAACCAACACCCTAACTACCCAAGATTTCTCCAAATAGATCTATAGATGTTAGATTCTCCACATAACAGTCATATCATTATCCATAGAAAATGTAGGCCCATAAGTCTAGGTAAGTCAATACTAGTCATTTTATGATCAACAAGAATAAGAAAACATTTATAAGAACGACTCACTAAAACAATATATCAAGTTCAATTATCATGTTTGATCAATGACTTGTGATAATATAATGAGAGTGTACAAATATGTGTATGTCATGCTCTACCACTAGGTACGATACTATATAACTCACTAATCAAGCCATAGCCATACCTACGTCTCATGTATACCTCAGCTTCCAAATCAACAAAGAAGTAGAATAGCATGATATAATGAAGTGAAATGAATACTCAACACACAATATCACAAACAAGATGATGATTAACTATAAAAGTAAGAACTCAATGACAATATCAAACCATACCAAGGAAATGTCATGCAATGCAATGTGATGATGATGATGAATGATAAAAAGTCAACACATGACTTTTTGTATACACCTACCGAGCCTCGACGCTCCCAAAATAGGACCCATGGGGGGTTTTGCAATCCATATACTCTTATAATCTCAATCTCATGTCAAATCAACCTTATCGGTACATCCCTCGATATAGAGATTTTATGAAGTGTCTCATTTCTTACAAAATTATACTGTATCTGATACTATCCAAACTGCCTCAAAGCCTTTTACTAGAAGCCAAGCAAGAGAGTTACAAGAGATCCGAGCTATGTTCATTAAAAGGGAGATCCGAGCTATGTTCATTAAAAGGGACTTGTTTGAGCAAGTTTTGATTGTCTCTAAAGGATTTCATGTGTTAAAGGTTGAACTAGGAGTCACCAACTATTTAAGGGTGACAAAAGAGGTAGCGATCCGCCACATAATTGGGGAATCACCACTTAAGCCACCAACTAAAGGCCTTGAAGCCCCCATTCTGTAAAGAGGTGACGACTCAATTGGTAGTTGGTCACCACCACGAATAGCCATCCCATGATCTGCCAAGGAGGCCTGAGAAATCCACACACTATTTAAAAGTGACTGCCAAATTGAAGATCAGTCACCATACTATGATCAGTCAATAGAGTTGTCCCTCCCCACTAGTCCCATTTTGTTAATTATTTCAAGGGCCAGTTTTGTAATAGACTATAAAAGTAGCTTCTAGCTTTTTTTCCTTAGTTGTTTTTGCATATTGAATGAACCAAACACTAGAGAGTGTGATTAAAAAGCTTTAGTTAAATGTTAGCTTAGGAATGAGGGTTTTAAGGGTGTTTCAATTCCTTCTTTGTCCACGTAGAGATTAGGTGCTTGTTGATGAAGATTTAGGGGCTTTGAATTTGAAACATTCAATAGTTCCTATTTCTTTCTATCTTTTTGTGTCTATCTATCTATCTATCATTTTCTATCTATCAATTTTTATCTTGATTCCTTAGTTAGATTCTTGTTCTCGTAATTTTTCTTGTATCATTTGGTATTATAGCTGAGTTTGAGTTTGTTTCCATGAATTTAATTTTGGGTTTGTTATCTAGAAAAAGTGGTAAAAAATGTTTTTGAGTTTTTTTGCAATTTTGAGTTTTTTATTTTAGGTATTCTTGAGTTTGTAGTAAGTACTAGATTAATGTTCTCTAGTACTATTTGAGTCAAAATCTAAATTATGAGCTTAACCCGAGAAGATTTGAGTGTTATACCATTGTTGGAGCTTAAGTTTGAAGAAAATTTGAAATGAGTTCTCAAATCTGAAATTTGTGATTGAGTTTTTGAGTTTAAAAATATTTAGGGTTTGTTTGGAAGCTTGAAAGGATATTGGGTTTTGAATTTTGTCGAATTCCGAGCTTGTTTGAATAAGGGACAAATTTTGGATTTTCATGGGTTCTTCATAATGTTCATGTCCTATTGAAGAAGAACATTCAAAATGAGGGGTTGATCCAAAAGGGGTGAAGAAAAAAGGAGTTGTACTTGTTTATGATAAAGAGTATTCCTAAGATAGTACAAAGACCGACAAGAATCCCCATTTAGAGTGACTGACGGCTCCTGTAACTGTCATTCACAAGGGTGACGACCAGTCACTAAGAGGAAAGCTTAGACCCTATTCTGGACAAACTGATGGCTCCCCTGACGGTCAGTTAAGCCAGTAATGGTCAATCAACTGATCAGTCACCAAGACAAAGTTGAGACCACATTCTGGATAAGGAGTGACGACTCCCCTGACGGTTAGTCACCTCAATGACGGCCAGTCACATGATCAATTACATTGAAAAAAAGTTTCCATAATCACCTTAATCACCTTTCTTTGATCCTTAATCACCTTTTTTTTCTTGATTTAGTTTCATTTCTTTGATCCTTAATCACCTTTTTTTTCTTGATTCTAACACTAATTAGCAACTACTAATCCATCTACTTACTTCCGAATTAGTTCTTGAGTTTGATTTCTTTCTTCGTCCTATTTTCTTTTGTGCTTTTATAGTTTTTACTTTGTCATAATTTTTTGGCTCAAGTCCATAAGTAATTTCTTTGAGACCTTCAAAAAAGAATCTGTTCCAGAGAAGAGTATCAATTGACCCCTCAACCATCAGTGGAGTATAAGCCATCATTCGACATTTACGGATCCAAGTGTGAGGTATACAGAGGAGTGTAGAGTTGTGAGGTTATTTTCCTAACGTTAACTTGTTTCTTGTTTTTGTTAGTATCTTTTTTTATTAGGTACAATGGCTTCGAAAATTGAAACACCATAAGCTATGGACAAAAATACCTCAGATGTAATTTTAGCGACAACTAAATCCTTAAATCGGATAATGGAACCTATCGAATGTCACATAAGCACACTATAAGGAAGTGTATTAAGTATGGATAGGAGGTTGGTTAATATGGAAGGTCGTCTAAACTCCACCTAATCCACTCCTCAAAACTACCATGCCTCCTCTAGTGGACATGTTCAAAATACTTTCGCTACTATCTCCTTGGAAACACTTCACCAAATGTACAATCCACCAAGACAAAACCAAGACCCCATCACCCAAACCACTACCTACCCATATAACTGAAATCTCATTCGACCACTCAAACCCTACTTCAACCAGCAAGTTCCCCAAAACTAAGATCTACCTCACCAAATACCCTATGACCAAGTACCCCAAGTACCACCAAACTAAAATCCACCACTCAAGCACCATTTAACCAAAATCAATCCTTCCAAGTTGAAGAAGATCCACAAAATAATTTTGAGGAGTATGATGAAGTGGCTATGTTTGTGGAGTACATGAGAAATATACCAAGGGTTCATGAAGGACACAGAGGTCGAGAAAGAAGATTTGATCTGATTCTGTATAGAAGAGGAAACTTAGGAAATCAACCCCAAGGGAAAGGCAATAGAACTACCGTAAGAAATAAGGTGGAAATGGAGGACGAATGTCATGACCCGAACCAAGGCCGTCCTGGTCGCGACGGGCATATTGAACCATGAAGGTTCGAGAGACCCCTTAGTTTGTGATCGTAAGCATAACTCATATAACATAACAATACAGAAAATAAACTAAAACCACTGTAGTCCCATAAATAAACATGTATCTTCATAACATTGTATCAAATAAAATAAAACCCAGATCCTATCTAAAATAGTCTACAAAGTCCCTACTGAACTGAAATAATGATTTGTCTAAACCGCGACAATGCCCCCAGTTGGACCATAAAATAACTGAAAGTAAAACATATAGATGCCTTCTGAAGTAAGGGAAGCTCACCAACTCTGAATTTCTAGAAATAATTTTCTAATTAGCGGGACCACGAGACTGGGCCTCAGAACCTGAAATATAGGGGGTCAATACACGAAGGTACTAGTACGCAAAATAATCTAAAAATATACACATATTATACAATATAAGTGAGATTATTTCATAAAAATAATTTAGCATGAGGTAGATTAAAACACATGGGTAAAAGTTGAATAGCTTTCAAACATTTTCTAATAATCACGACTCAACTCTTTGTATTACTTCGGAGCTAGATGGTGCACCCTGCATTTCTACGATCCTACGGGCTATGTGGAATATGCCCTTGACTTGGTGGCCAAGCCCCCAATCCAAGTTTTCCGCAAGGATTGGAGTCTCTATTTTCTACTACGCCAGAAGGCCGTCGCTAGTATATAATCCATATTATAGGACATCATAAACCCGTCTCGGCAAAATACGATTTCAGGCTATGAGTTATCTGGACTAAAGCCTTTATACGGTAACCAAGTATCTCTTTTTAAGCCCATTTTTAGTTTTTTAAAACCATGCTTCATGCTTATAAAACATTCGATGCTTATTCATTTAAGGGTATATCATCACTAGGTATCGTCATACCTAACTTGCAAGTCACTCATATCTCATCACATCCATAGCCCATATCTTTCATAAACATGCAAATGACCACCAAAAGATTCATCAAATCACATGAGAGTTATTATTTTAAAACATATGGAAACTTATGGAACATGCTCTCATTTTAAGTCTTTAACACATGGTGGCCAACTCTTTTGTTTAGCACATGCATACCTTTCAGTTAATACACAAGAGCCTTTCATATAAGAAATACCCCTTTTGAAATCGTACAAAACAATAATGTATAATGGTTAAAGAGACATTTAAAGCTCATGAATTATCATCATTCGTAAACCAGCCCCAACATTAGTTATACATAAACCTCATGATGAAAAAGGGCTTATAACTCATACTCTCAAAACAATTACAATTCATGCCATGCAATGACCATAAATTTATTCACGGGGAAGGGAATTTCACAAGTCAGATTCATTAATCGCTTTTTGAACTCAAATCCCATATGTACGAGATTATAAATCAAACTTATGGAAAAACCCCATGACAAATTCCATAACCCCATGATAAATACATACTTTCATCAAATTGGGTTCATGATGCATGAGTAATTTCTTAAAACAAATTACATACGCATACATGTATACCTTAAAGCTAGTTAAAATCGTAAAACCTATGCCCATAAGATTTAGGATAGCCCCACATAACTTAAGTTTCTTAACTTGGGAATGAAACCCTAATCATGATGCTTTCTTAAAGGTTCTTAAACTTGGGGAGCTTGAATTCTAGATTATTTAGGGAAAACGAAGTTGAATTTTTTTGTTCTTAAGGAAAGAGGAGGGTTTTCTTGAGAGTGAATTAGAAAAAAAGGGAAAATAATGCCTTAATAAATGTCCCAATTCATGTTATGGATGATTTGGGTTGAGGGGAAAAAGATTCAATTGCCCCTCAACCACTTAACTTAGAATTACATGCAACAATGTCACCATGTTGTATCCAAATTGTGGTAGTTGATTTCCCTCACTGAGACGCAGTAAGTGTGAAGTCAGGAATAAGGCCGTGACACGGTCTTATTGTGGTGACTGGTGACCCACTGAATTCACAGTCAAACATGCCCCAAATCCTGCCTGAAAAATCCAAAACTCCCTGGAGACATACTTCCTACTTTCTTGAACATGAATTAATTCAAAAACCAATGCCTCGAGGTCAGGATGATCAAAATAAAAATCCTCAAAGTTTAGGGGTCTTGAAAATGGCTAAGTCCCCAACACTAAGTGAAATTTTCAAGTCTTAAGCCCCATAAGCATGCAACTAAGAGTTGAATCGAGCCAAGAATAATATGGGGTGTTACATTATCCCCTCTGGGGTCATTCATCCATGAATGAAGTTAAAATAAGTAGGATAAGACTAATACCTTCCATATCATCATCTGCGGATTCAAAGAGAGTTGGATATCTTGCATACATGTCATTCTCTGACTCCCAGTAGCTTTCTCAACATTATGATTCTTGCACATCACTTTAACCGAAGCTATTTATTTACTCCTCAACTTACGAACTTGATGATTTAGTATAGCTATGGGTTATTCCTCATACGATAAGAAATCCTTTGCACCGATTTCTTCATAGGCAATACAAGCGAATGATCTCCAATACATTTCTTTAACATTGATACATAAAATAAAGGATGAATAAAAGCTAGACTCGTGGGAAAATCTAAATTATAAGCAACTCCACCAATCCTTCTCGTAATCTGATATGGCCTATATAACGAGAATTGAGTTTTCCTTTCTTATCGAATCTCATGACTCTCTTTATAGGGGAGACCCATAGAAATACCCAATCATTAACCTCAAACTCCCAATCATTAACCTCAAACTCTAACTCCCTTCTTCTAAAGTCGACATAGGACTTCTAATGACTTTGAGCTGTCTTAATTCATTCTCTAATGATTTTCACCTTCTCCATGGCCTGATAAACAAGGTAAGGCCCAAACAAATGAGTTTTACCCACTTCATACCACCTAATCTGAGATCTATATCTTCTCCCATATAGAGCCTCAAAAGGAGACATTTGGATGTTGGAGTGGTAGCTATTGTTATAGGCAAATTCTATCAACGACAAGTGATCTACCCAACTACCTTTAAAGTAAATCAAGCAATCCCTCAACATATCTTCTAAGGTTTGAATAGTGCGCTCTGCTTTCCCATCTATTTGAGGGTGAAAAGTAGTGTTGAGATTTACTTAGGTACCTAAACCCCTCTAAAAGAATCACCAAAATTGAGAAGAGAATTATGTCCCTCGATCGGATATAATAGATACTTGTAACATCCCAAAAATCAAGTTTCGAGATACCACATGGTGCTTAGGGTCACAAGTAACCCCAAGCTAACCCTTTTCATCGGTATAACTCAAAAGCAACTGATTAAAACATAATTCTGAGAGAATAAAGCTGAAAATGTCTCAATACAGAATCTGTTCAGTACAATATTGGAATTACAAGATGACAATTCTACTAACACACATATATATACAAGAAGGGGACTGAATACATCAACCACTACTACTGTCTATGAAGCCTCTACTAGTATTGTCTGTACATAGTCGGGTCATGAATCCCAACTACCACACTCAATACAACCGATGAAAAAAGATACCATGCTCCAAACTAAAATAACCAACCCAAGTCCCTGAACTGTGAGGAATCTTTACCTGTTGACCGAAAACTGCAATTGAATAGAATAGTAAAAGAGGGTCAGCATAAAGAGAATGTACTAAGCATGTGGGGGTGCATGCAACATTTTAAATAACATCATCAATTTCATGAAAACATGGATACAGACAATGATGACTCACTTGGCTTGAGTTATATCAAATCATACTCTTCATACTTTCATAATAAATAGTTCAAATGGTAAAATTTCATAATCCATGTAAATCATCAAAAATTATAATTTATGATAAATCATCATAAATCATCATAAATTATCATATCGTCAAAATTCATCATAGGTAATCATAATTCCTCATAACATCTCAACTCTTTGACTCAAATCTCGGAGTGACTCGGTAATTTAAGAAACATGACTTTTATGGACAGGGGAGTTTCCTATAACCGACAACCCCACGTGAGCTACGTGGAATACCAATGTTTGAAACCCCTATTGGCAGGAGCATCATACTCTTTGCCAGGAAGTACGACCTTAAAACTGCAATAATCACAATCGGGCTCTCTGGCCGATAATATCATCATCAAACAACCCTACGGTGGCACATAGGTTTGGGAAAATACCAAATTTCCCTCTCGGTGCTAAGTACTACTCCCCGACAAGCTCAGAACACGTTAGGAATTCCACTTCAAAATATCTCAAGGGTCAACAGTGATGACCAAAATTATGTATCTTTCTTAAATTATTAATTCATCAACAATTTGTGAATTCCTAACCCCAACTTTAACTTAAAACATTTCAATCTTTTTCAACATCAACAAGGTATCAATGCATTGAACCATAACCGACTCGACATTTGGACAAGGATATGAAGACTCAATACGTAATATTTTCAACAATTCAACTCATCAAAATCATCTAGAAAAAAATACCAAAATTCATCTCAACATCAATATCAAAATCAATCTTTCTCATAGTCAAAATCATCTCGACTCTGCGAGTTCAAGGTCAATGTACTCAAATGATTATTCTTTCAATTCGACAATTAAATCACGACAACGGCTTTTGAAAAGCACTTGAGACCTTCAATTCATAATAAGAATACATATCCTGTAGTACAACTCAAATCACAACTTTTATCTCAAAAGCCTTTAGAAATATCAATTCATTGTAGTAGTATGCAATTCATAGCATAAATTCTCAATTTAAGAAGTAGAGTAATGAAGTAATCATGTATATCCTTATTGAAAAAAAACTCAAATTCTTATAAATCCTTCATAAAGTAATTTGAGTGTATACCCATTTTCGAATATCATAAAATTTCAATAATAGAACTCAACCTTTTTAAATGTCAAAATGTAAGAATTTATCAAGTCATGACAACATCAATATTTTTGAGAAAATATCAAGACTCATGGTAACATCTCAAATGTTATATCTCAATATGGTCAATGATTCAGTTTCGTCATAAAGAAGCTTTAAGCTTATCATAAATCTCAAAATCATTCCAAAATACCATTTCAACATATATCTCAAAATCATTCAAAATAAAAATATGAAATTTACAATTATAGATATCAAGACATCTCATGTCTAAAATATATATTCAATAAATCAAATCATGATTGGGAAGCATAAAGCTTGACACATATCTCACAATATTATTCCAAAATACCATCTCAACATATGTCCCAAAATCATTCAAAATACCACCTCGTGGTAAAAGTGTGTAATTCGCAATGATAATTATTAAATCATATCATGAAAATATTGAGATAATCATATAAATCAAAGTTTATTCATTCAATCATCACAATCTCATAATCGAATTATTTAGACATAATCTCACTCGCAAAATCATGTAAAACCATAATAAAATTAAAGTTTTGGGCACAAGAACGGAAGATTGCTCTTGTTCAAAATCCCACATACCTTGAAATTGGCGTCTTGATTATGGAATCCTATTCACACAAATAAGGGGTGCTCCTCGAAGGTCTCGAGATGATGAGTTCGATTATTGGATCAAATTTGAATTTCTACGGGGAAATTGGATGATATTTGGAGCTCAAAATAGACCTAGGGTTTAGTTCTCTCAATATTTTTGATGGAAGAACATGAATTTTATGATTCAATATAGGTATAAATGGACAATTTTCGTCCATGAAGTGAAGGCATAATGACCAAAATGCCCTTAAAAATTAAATAATTCTCGAATCTGTCCTTTGGTGGACTGTTTTGATAGTCTGAAGTAGATCATCCATAATGTTTTACTTCGATATCCAAATTAGATGAAACCAATTTCATTAGAAAGAGAACTCTCATATCTTTCCGTTGATATATAGTATCTCACCCAGATCATTATGTACAAGGATTTATGTTCGTTTGAAGTTAACCCAAAAATTTACTTTTGATAGGCTGAAGTAGATCGACTATAACTTTTTGCTTCGATAGACAAATTGGATGAAGCTAATTTCATCGAAAAGAGGACTCACAGACATTTCCGTTGATATATAGTAGATCACGCAGATAATTATGTACAAGGAGTTATGATCATTTAAAGTTGGAGCAAAAATACACCAGGCCTCAGTACTTTTTCCTGCACGTTTTACTGTTCAGTACTATTCACGGTTCGATCGGAATGTTCATAACTCGTCGCTCGGGTGTCCGTTTTGGATGATCCACATATTGATGGAAAGCCTAGTCAATACTATACGCAATGGTGGGTCATAATCTAAGACATTCCACACGAAAAATTTATAATTCGTTCTAGAAGATAGAA
>NC_061116.1:161510386-161579264 GCF_002878395.1 Capsicum annuum | reverse complement strand
AAGTAGATCGACTATAACTTTTTGCTTCGATAGACAAATTGGATGAAGCTAATTTCATCGAAAAGAGGACTCACAGACATTTCCGTTGATATATAGTAGATCACGCAGATAATTATGTACAAGGAGTTATGATCATTTAAAGTTGGAGCAAAAATACACCAGGCCTCAGTACTTTTTCCTGCACGTTTTACTGTTCAGTACTATTCACGGTTCGATCGGAATGTTCATAACTCGTCGCTCGGGTGTCCGTTTTGGATGATCCACATATTGATGGAAAGCCTAGTCAATACTATACGCAATGGTGGGTCATAATCTAAGACATTCCACACGAAAAATTTATAATTCGTTCTAGAAGATAGAACCAACACGTTTACGTACAAAATTTCAACAAAAATTTTTTCGGGGTATTACAATACTAGTGTCCAATACAAATGGACTATTTCCTAAATGTAAATCTTAGCATAATTGTCCCTTGAATGATTACTCCGTACTGGAAGAAAATGGGCAGACTTGGTCATCCTGTCTACAATCACCCAAATAGAGTCGTATTGGTTTCAGGATGTCGAAAGTCCTGTAATAAAGTCCATGTTGATCATCTCCTATTTCCATAAAGGCAAAGCTATCTCTTAGGAAGTGCCACCTAGTCTCAAATGTTCTACCTTGACTTGTTGACAATTCAGACACTTAGCTACAAAGTTAGCAACATCTCTTTTCATGTTTGTCCACCAATAAATTTCCTTGAGATCATGATACATTTTAGTAGAGCTAGGGTGAAAAACATACCTGGAAGTATGAGCCTTATCAAGGATTGTTTCTCGCAACTTATCCATATCCAACGTACATAACCTACCTTGGTATCTTAAGATAACATCACCTCAAATTGCAAAAGCCATGACCTTTTTTGACCAACATCTTTATTAATCTGCATCAAAATAAGGTCTTTGGTCTACTTTTCCTTAACTTTTGCACAAAGAGAAGATTTAGCTACCTCTTGTACAAACACCTCTCCATCCTCGAAATCTAGGAGTCGGACTCCCAAATTAGCAAAATGATGAATATCCTTCCCTATATTCCTCTTTCCTTCCTCCATATAAGAAATACTACCCATGGAAAACCTGCTAAGGGCGTCAGCCACCACATTGACCTTACTCGGGTGGTAATACAGGCTCATGTCATAATCCTTCAATAACTCTAACCACCGCCTCTGTCTGAGATTTAGCTCTTTCTACATGAAGACATACTGTAAACTTTTGTGATCAGTAAATATGTCAACATGCACCTCATAATGATAATGACACCAAATTTTTAGTGCAAACACTACAACCCCTAACTCTAAATTATGTGCGGGATAGTTCTTATTATGTACCTTTAACTGTTTAGATGCGTAAGTAACCACCTTACCATGTTGCATAAGTACACACCCATGTCCTACCCGAGATACATCACAATAAATTACAAATCCCTCTGTTCCCCCAGGAAAGGTCAAAACCATAGAGGTAGTCAACTTGTCTTTTAGTTTCTTAAAACTATTCTCACAAGAATCAGACCACAAAAACTTTACCTTTTTTTGAGTCAATTTAGTAAGTGGAGCAGCTATGGATAAAAAACTCTCTACAAACCTCCTGTAATACCCTGCCAAACCCAAGAAGCTCTGGATGTCAATTGTAGTTGTGGGGATGGGCTATGTTTTCACTGCCTCAACCTTTTGTGGGTCGACCTTAATCCCCTCACCAGAAATAATATGCTCTAGAAAGCCAATAGCACTAAGATAGAATTCATACTTAGAAAACTTCGTATACAACTTATCGTCCTTAAGAGTTTGAAGGACGACTCGATGGTGATTGATATGCTCCTTCCCACTCTTAGAGTAAAGCAAGATATCATCAATAAGGACTATAATAATTAGACCTAGAAACTAATAAAACATCCCATTCATTAGATACATAAATACCGTGGGGACGTTAGTCAGCCTGAAAGACATGACTAAGAATTCAAAGTGACTATATCGGGTTTAGAATGCCATTTTGGGAATGTCAGCCTCCCTAACTTTCAATGAATGGTACCCTAAATGAAGGTCTATTTTACGTAAATATTTAGCACCTTCGAGTTGGTCAAAGAGGTCATTAATTCTCAGAAGAGGGTACTTATTTTTAACTGTGACTTTGTTCAACTGATGGTAGTCTATGCATATACAGAGGGAGACATCTTTATTACGCATGAAAAGTAGTAGTGTACCTCAGAGTCTTTTAACTATTCTTTTAATTTGGAAGGAGCCATTCTGTAAGGCGGAATAGAAATAGGTCGGGTGTCTGGCAACAGGTCAAGGAAAAATTTTATCTCCCTATCTGGTGGTAAGACTTCTAGAAATTCATTAACTACCATAATTGACTGGAGGTAAGGACTTTCAATGCTAAAATCTTTGACTCGAACAAGATAGTATAGACAAACCTTAGATATGAGCTTACAGGCTTTAAGATGAGATATGAATTCCCCTCTAGGTGTAAGAGAATATCTCTCCCATTCTATCACTAACTCACTAGGAAAAGATAAGCTAACCTTTTTAGTTCTATAATCTAAGGTAGCATAACATGAATGGAGCTAATTCATTCCCAAAATAGCATCAAAATCAATCATGTCTAGTTCTACAAGATCGGCCACAGTATCTGTAATACCCCATATTAGACTTAGTTTAGTTTAGCTCCTAGTAATTGCATAAGAGACTTAGAACCTCAAAATTTAGCTAAGTGTTGAAGACTTAGCCTTATTTTGACTTCTTAACTTTGAAAATTTTTAAATTGACCTTCCGAGCTCTGAGATAATGGTATTTGAGTTGATTCATGTTCAAGGGTGTAAGGATCATGTCTCTGGGAAGTTTCAAAATTTTTAGACGAGGTTTAAATTGTGTTTGGATTTCGATTCTAGTAGCTCAACATAATTCTACCGCGTCACACCAAAAATATCAATGGGCATGCCATCGCATCGCGCCAAGCCCACAAATGGCATCAATTGTGACTTTATTCTCTAGAGGGGCAATAAAGTCATTTACCCTTACCCTAAGTCATAAAAATAGAAGTTTAGATGTCGGTTTAAGCATTATACACTTATTCTTCATCAAATTTCTCTCCAAGAAATCCTAACCTAATTTTAAGAAATCCAAAACTCCATTACATCCTCTTCAATACAAATAAGAAAATAAGTTTCCAAATTCAAGAACTTTAAGAAAAAACCTTCAAGAACATCTTTAAGAGTTCAAAGTCAAGTTTCTACTTCAAGTTAAGCATAATAAGGTATGTGGGGTTATGAACAAGGGCTTTCTTTAACCCTTGTGCCCAAATTGAATGATTTTAAGATTTAATTCACTTGTTTTGAATTAGGGTTCATACCCAAGTATGCATATTCTTGAAGCATGTGATTTTTATGAGATTTAAAGCTTTATGTATATCAAAAAGTGTTTATGTTGATGTTTTAATTACAAGATTTATATTATGAATAAGATTGCACTATCTTGACTTGTTATTGATTGAAGTATTTCAAGATTATTATTGAACATGAGTTTTATTAAGAATTTCCATGAGTTTAAGCATGGGTTTTAAGCCCCAAGTTTGAGTATTGAGATTTTTAGAAGATTATGCTTGTAAGCATTCTATGATAAGCTTATATTCAGATTTAAAGAAAGAATTGATCTTTTGATCATCAGCTAAGATACAGAATCCACATTTATTTAGCTTTATCAAGATATACAGCAAGAGATGCATAACTGGTTTTCATATAAACCCTTATACTCGTTTTAAGGTGGATTTCCTACAGTATAAGCACTAAGTAATAAGGGAGTTGCATCTAGCATCGAGTTGGGTATGCATCTAATGTCACATGCCCCAGAACTACAAACCAATGTAAGTTCAGCTAATTCCCTATATGGATGAAGTTACAGACAATAATCATTTAGCTCAAATCCTACTCCGTGGAAAGAGTAGGATGACTCTCCCCAATATGAGCTTCTCCCTACGGGGAATAAGACGTTGGACACCATGATAACTTACATAGTATATGTCAGTTAGAAAAAACTCCCTAATATAGAATAAAAGAACAAATTTTGGAACTAAGAGTCTTGACTCACAAAATTACCATTATGCTTTACTACTCATGTTTGTGATTTCACAGTTTTGTTTGTTTAAGTCAAGGTGAGTCATTTACACTTATCATACAGTCTTTGAAAGTTGGTTTAAATATTGATGTATTGTTTTGCTTATGCATTCACCCCTATATGCTCAGTATATTCTAGAAGTACTGATCTACATATATATCTATGTGCTACATTATCTCATAATGTAGGTTCTGGTGGTCAGTTCTAGCAGCATGATTGATTTCGTGTATCTCTACCTACATCCCAGCTTTTGGTGAGTCCTCATAGTTTGAGTACCCATTCTATCATATTTGCTATTGTTAAAGTACTTTACTTATTTGATTTTAGTTTGAGTTGGGTCAGCCAGGGCTTGTCCTAGTGGCTATCTAGTTAGAAGTAGAGGCTTGTCCGACTATTTTATATTTTAGATTTGAAATATTGGTTTTAAGATTTTGAAGTTAAGATTTTCAGTAAGATGTTAATTCAATTTAAGTTATTTTGAAATTTCATATGTCAATTTTATTTTTATAATGAGTTCTAAAGTTGTTAGAAGGCTTAAAAGGTTATCTTGAGATTATTTGTAGTCTTGAGCACCATGTGACGTCTAGGGTGTATTCCCGGGTCATTATAAACTTGGTATCAGAGCCTAAGTTATAAAGATTCCTAGGGAGTCGGATAAGCCGCATTACATAGAGTCTTAACCATAGGTATGAAGCGCACCACATTTATAAGCAAGAGGCTATATAACGAGTTAGGAATCATCCTTTTCTTTCATGATCTATCATTCTTACAGTTGTCTCTATCTTCTTTAAATCGTGCTTTTATATGACAAAATATGCCTCCTGATTGAGCCAATGCACGTTAAATAGTGACTAACCAACAATGTAGGCTAACCCGCTGAATGAGAATGTGTCTTATGCTGAATTTTGGGTTGCTTTTCAGGCGTTGCCCAAGCTGTGATTGCCAATGTCCAAGGAAACCATCAGGCTATAGTCCCATATTAGAAGAACAGTGATTTAGCTGTAGCCAGGATTCGTGATTTCATGAGAATGAATCCACCTAAGTTCTTTGGATCATAAGTAAGTAAGGACCCACAACTCTACATTGATGAGGTGAGAAAGATCACTCAAGTTATGCATGTTACTGAGGAGAAGTGTGTAGAATTGGTATCCTATAGTCTGAAAGATGTTACTTATGATTGGGTTGTTATGTGGAAGAATAGTAGAGGTGAGAATGCAGCTCCTATGAATTGACAGGTATTTCAGGATACGTTTCTGGACAGGTTATTTTTGTGTGAGATAAAAGAAGCTAAGGTTGAGGAGTTCATGAAACTGAGGCAGGACTCGATGACGGTGAATGAGTACTACCTTAAGTTCACCCAGTTGTCTAAGTATGCCCCCAAATTTATAGCTGGCCCAAATCTAGTATGAGTAAGTTTGTTACTAGATTATCTGGTTTGGTAGTTATAGAGTGTAGGGCTATCATGCTTATTGGGGATATGGATATTTATAGAATGATGACTCATTCCCAATAGATTGAGGTAGAGGAGTTGAAGGAGAGAGAACAGAAATAAGAAGGCTAAAACTAGAGAGTTTGAGAAGGCTAAAACTAGAGAGTTTGAGTATGGCCAACCAAGGTTTAGAGGGGGAAACCATTCACAATTTCAGGGTCACTCATCTATGCCAATGCTATCTTTAGCTAGATCCCCTACACCCAGAACCAAGTAGGAGCAGTGGGGCAGGACTTCTATTGCTAGATCTCAGAGTAGTATGGCTAGAAGGCCTAGTTATCCAACATGTGCAAAGTGTGGAAAAAAACACCTGGTGAATGTTTAGTAGGAAGAAGAGGTTGCTATGGATGTGACAAGCTGGGTCACAGGATCAATGAGTGTCTGTATTCTAAGCAAGGAAGCAGGGATGTTCATCCCCAAACTTAGGCTACTAGTACAGTGGCTTATCTAGGTCGCCCAGTTCTTCCTCAGGGCACATCATCCAGTACCGATGGCTGTCAGCACTAGAATCGATTCTATGCTTTGCCATCCTAACAGGAGCGGGAGAGTTCACCTGATATTGTTACTGGTATGCTTTATGTCTTTAATTTTGATGTTTTTTACTGTTATAACTCGGATCACATCTCTCTTATATGACTCCTTTAATTACATCAAATTTTGGGATAGATCCTGAAACGCTCTCCAAGCCCTTCCTAGTTTCCATCCTAGTGGGTGAGTCAGTTATTGCCAGACGAGTATATAAGTGTCCTATTACTGTCCTGCATAAGATCATACTAGCATACCTAATAGAGTTAGAAATGGTAGATTTTGATGTTATTCTAGGCTTGTATTGGTTCAATTAATGCTATGCATCTATAGATTGTCGCACCCGAATGACAAAGTTTTAATTTCTGATGAGGCAGTTTTTTAGTGGAAAGGTAGTTGTGAATCTCCTAAGAGTCATTTCATATCCCATCTTAAGGATAAAAAGTTGATATCAAAAGGGTGCATTTATCATTTAGTTAGAGTCAAGGACACTAAATGTAAAGCTCAAACAGTTTAGTCAGTTCGTGTAGTCAATGAGTTTCTTGAGTTTTTTCCTAAATATTTTCTAGGAGTACCTCTCGATATAGAAATAGAATTCGGTATTGATTTTCTTCCTAAGACTCAGCCTATCTCTATCTGTCTATATCGTATGGCTTCAACCAAGCTTAAAGAATTAAAAGAGCAACTAAAATACCTCTTAGATAAAGGTTTCATAAAGCCTAGTATTTTTCCATGGGGCACTCAAGTCTTTTTCATGCACAAGAAAGATGGATCTCTCCAAATGTGCATTGATTACCGCCAGTTAAACAAAGTCACAATCAAGAACAAATATCCTCTTTCTCGAATTGATGACTTATTCGACCAGCTTCAGGGTGCAAGTTATTTCTTTAAGATTGACCTTAAATCCGGATATCATCAGCTTAGAGTGAGGGAGTGTGATATTCCAAAGAAAGCTTTCAGAACCCGTTATGGTCAATTTGAATTTCTAGTCATGTATTTCGGGCTAACGAATGCCCCAACAGCCTTCATGGGCTTGATGAATAAAGTGTTCAAGTAGTACTTGGACATGTTTCATCATAATCCTTAATGACATCTTTGTGTATTCCCGTAGTGATAATGACCATGCAGACTATCTTAAAATTATGTTGTAATCATCATCTGTTCGCCAAATTTAGTAAGTGTGAATTTTGTCTAATATCAGTAGCTTTTCTTGGCCATTTTATTTTCAGTGATGGCATTAGAGTTGATCCTTAAAAGATCAAAGTAGTGAGAAACTAGCCTAGACCCATCTCTCTATCAGACATCAGGAGTTTTTTGTGTTTGACTGGCTATTACCAATGGTTTATTGAGGGGTTTTCGTCTACTGCATCCCCCAATTCTAGGTTGACTCAGAAGAAAGTTAAGTTTCAGTGGTCAAATTCTTGTGAGGAGATTTTTCAGAAGTTGGCGAATCGACTCACTTCATCCCTAGTTTTGGCATTACCAGATGGCTCAGATGGATTTGTTGTGTACTGTGATGCTTCTAGAGTTGGACTGGGTTGTGTTTTGATGCAAAGGGGTAAGGTCATATCCTATGCCTCTAGATAGCTTAAACCCTATAAAAAGATTTATCCTACTTATGAACTTAAGTTAGCAGCTGTTGTTTTTTCCTTGAAAATTTGGAAGAATTATTTGTATGGGGTGCATGTTGATGTGTTCACAGACCATAAAAGTTTGTAGTATGTGTTTTCACAGAGAGAGTTAAATCTCAATCAGAGAAGGTGGTTAGAATTGTTAAAAGACTATTATATAAGTGTTTATATCACCTAGGCAAGGCCAATGTAGTGGCATACACCCTTATAAAATATCTATGGGTAGTGTTACTAATGTTGAGAGTGATAAGAAGAAGTTAGTTCAGGAAGTGCATCAGTTGGATAGACTAGGTTTTTGGTTGGTTGATTCAACTGAAGGTAGTGTATGGGTTCAGAACAGTTCAGAGTCTTCTTTGGTTTCTGAAGTAAAGGAGAAATAATATATAGATTCCAATTTGTCTAAGTTGAAGGAGTCAGTTAGAGATCAGAAAGTAGAGGTTTTTCCCCAAAAGGAGATAGTGTGTTATGATACCAGGGTATACTATGTATACCGTGTGTTGATGGTTTGAGGCAGTATATTTTGGTAGAAGCGCATGGCGTGCATTACTTTATTCAGCCAGGAGCCACTATGATGTACCATGATTTGCAAAAAATCTATTGATGGAGTGGCATGAAGAGGGATATTGCTGAGTTTGTAGCCAAGTGTGCTAATTATCAACAGGTTAAGGTTGAGCACCAAAAGCCTGGTGGAACCTTGTGGGAGTTTAGTATTCCTACTTAGAAGTGGAGAAAAAGTGAATATGGACTTTGTGATAGGGTTTCCTCGTTTGCATCGTTAACATGATTTGATTTGGGTTATTGTTGACATAATGACTAAGTCAGCCCATTTCTTGCCAGTCCATACTTTCTATTCAGAGGAGGATTATGCTAGGATTTATATTATAGAGTTGGCCAGTTTGTATGGAGTTACTTCCATCATTTCTGACAGGGGTACTCAGTTTACCTCTTACTTTTGGAAAGCCTTTCAGAAGGGTCTTGGTAACCAAGTTCATCTCAGTTTATCTTTTCATTTTTCAGATAAATGGTCAGGCAAAAAGAATCATTCAGACCCTAGAAGTTATGTTGAGGGCATGTGTTCTTAATTTTAAAGTGAGTGGGGATGATCACTCGCCTAAAATCGAGTTTGCCTATAACAACATTTATCATTCCAGTATTCAGATGGCTCCATTTGAGGCTCTTTATGGGAGAAGGTATAGATCACCCACTGGTTAGTTTGAAGTAGGTTAGGCTACTTTGATAGGGCCAGATGTGGTGTTTGAATTTATGGAGAAAGTATAGTTAATTCGAGAGAGGTTGAAAATAGCTTAGAGTCGTCCGAAATCTTATATAGGTGTAAGGAGAAGAGATCCCAAGTTTGAGGTTGGTGACTGTGGTCTAAAAGCCTAACAATACAAAATTTGAAAATCCTCACATACTAAAAAATTCTCTCTCTAGGTAGTTACAACTTTATACTTCCCACCAATTACAGTTGAAACTATGACGTCTCAGCCACCGGTGGAGCTCCTCCATCTGCCGAATAATTCCAATAGGGATTGTATACATGCATCCGATCGCCTCAGAAAACTCCACCCACCTATATTCCACACACCTCTTAGCCTATTCCCCAGCTAGATGGCTACTTATCTCAAATTTTAGAAGGTCAATTACGATAGGCTCAGGTGATCATCAATCGGGCTCAATTAGAAATACAAGGAAAGATGAGGAAGGTGACGTATAAATCAATTCAATGTGCACCAGAGATCAATCCAGTAAATGATCAATTGGGTTCAGTCAATCACAACCCATACTGAATTTCTCAATGTCTAATGACGAAGGTAAGTCTTCTATCCCAATTACTTAACCATCTAATGAGAAACCTAATAAGGTGAACCCTCTGGTGCTTAATAAGGAGACTGATATGGATACTTTGATGTCCATGTCAGAGACTGCAAATTCAATACCTACCGAGACCATGGGTGTATGGTCCAAACCAGGCTATGGACATGAACCCTCTATTCCTAAAGTTATGCACTCTTTGGCTATGAAATTGAGAGCATAAGAATCCATGAAAGTTGAGCTTATTAAAATTGATCCCCCAAGAATTACAACCAAATGAGGCCTTCCTACGGTTGTGTTTCGATCTTAGGATTTCAAAGTGAAATTAGCATAGCGATGTAGGTTTACCTTGATTAGGAAATTTGATAGCATGCCCAAGATGGAGTTGATTAGGTGATAGTTTATATTACAGACAGAGTTAAAAGGGAAGGTCAAAATTACTCACTTCAATTCCAGCCATTTGTACATTGACCTATATAATGAATATGATCATTCAACTATGTGGTCCAAAGGGAAGATGTATGTTCAAGGTCAACTGATGAGATTTTAATTATGGACTCCCATATTTAACCCTGATGAAGAAACCCTATTAGTCCCTATATGGGTTAGTTTGTCTGAGTTTCTATGGCATTGTTATTGTATGGAGTTTATGACACCTCTCTTATCCTCTATTGGCAAGGTACTATTTCTAGATTTGGAAACTTATAAGAAAACCAAGGTAGTATGGCTAAGGTCAAGCTGTAAATTGACCTCACCAATCCAAGGCCTCAACATGTTTGGCTGGGTTATGATGATGATGAACATGGTGAAGGGAGATGGCAAACCATTCTGTATGAAGAGGTCCCTGAGTATTATTACTATTGCAAACATCAAGGATATACTGCTAGATCTTGTGTTGTCAAAGGAAAAGATGAGGTGGCCAGGATAAAACTGGTGGAGGAGCATCAGGTGCATAGTGAAGAGTTTGATAAATCTCAAACAGGTTAAAGAATGTAGAAGCCACCTAATATAATGCAACAACAAAATGCAGAGAAAGGCAAGACACCTATTAATGAGTGGCAGGACCAAAAAAGGAAGGAAAAGGATAACCAAAGATGATGTTCAAGCCAAGGTCTCTAAATAAGTATTCAGGGGGTCACCGAGATAAGTTTGCTCCATCCACATCAAATGCATTTATAGCTCTTCAACAAAATATTGAGACCACAACTGGTTGTCCAGTCAATTATAAGAGTGGATTTATTTCACTACCACAATAACTAGAGGAGTTTGATAATGGAAGGCAAGATGACCAAGTAATAGCAGAAGACAGTGACAAGAATTTGTTACTTGATCCTAATAAGGAGAACCATATGGATAGCTCTGAAGACAGTACATTGCCTGATGAGGGTGTGAATCCTGCAGTGGTATCCGACCCTGAGACTATGATCCTTAACCAACTGCGAGATCAGTTTCTCATGAGGGAATGGAAATTAGGGATGATTCTTTTGATTTGTTACATGATGCTTCCCCTAGTTTTTATCAGGTGCTGGATCAATCTAATTCCAATGAGATGAATCCCCAGAGTGTCTCTAGGACCTTGATGATGAGTATAGAGTAATACACTCTGAAGATGATATATATAAATGCAACTTGTGTCATTTGGAGAAGATTGAAGAAATTGTGACTGATGTATTTGATCCTGAAGATCAAGAGAAGTTTGCAAAAGAAGTGACTCAATTTGCTATCCAGCATGGGTTGTCTCCCAGGGGATCTTTAATCAAGTCAAGAAAAAGGCCTAAGCATTCTTTAGCTAACTTGAATGGGCATACAGCTAAACCTATTACCAGGTCTCATTCATATAAAATAGTCAAATAATCAGTCATCTTGTTTGGAATGCAAGGGGTATAGTTACCTAAGGTGTTTTGGAAAGACTTTACAACTCACAAATATTCACTATATCTCTCTGATTGCAATCCTGGAACCTTTCTCCAACAATATTCATCTTGAAATAGACAAAATAAACTTAAGATGGAGCATGCCCTATGCAACTCTAATGACAAAATCTAGATCTTTTGGACCCTGTATATCTCTTGTGACATTATTTCTATTGATGATCAACATATTACATGCTCTATTACATATTCTACTTTGTATCAATCCTACCTCATGACCTTTGTCTATGTTAAGTACAGAGATACATTAAGAAGACCTTTATGGAGTAAGTTGGTTTAGCTTTCTGCAACAACTTTAACTTGGTACACTATTGGAGATTTCAATGTGATTACTGAAGTTAGTAAAAAGATGGGAAACATCTCTTATAATATGAGGAAGAGCTTTGAATTCTTAGGGGTGATTAAAGCTTGTGGTTTACTGATCTGGGATTCAATAGTTCTAAGTTTACTTAGTCCAATCTAAAAGGTATTCAGTTTAGAATATGGAAAAGATTGGATAGAGTTATGGTATCAGATGCTTGGTCTAGAGAAATGCCAATGACCAACATTACTCACTTGTTTTCTGTGGGTTTTGATCACGATCCTTTGCTGTTAGAAATGCATGAAAGGGTGAAAGCACACACTTAATAATTCAAATTCCTAGATTATTGGGTAGAGCATCCCACACTCCTTACCATTGTGGAAACTTGCTGGCAAATACCCTGTGAGGGAACACCCATGTGGAGATTTCACCAAAAAATAAAAAAACTAACTTCTTCTCTAAGTAAGTGGTCTAAGGAGGTTTTTGGTAACATATATACCAATGTAAAAATTTATAAAGAAAAGGTCAACGTTGCTAAAGAATACTTGATCCTGAATAGTACTGATGAAAATAGACCGGAATTCCATAAAACAGAAGCTGAATATATCAGACACCTCAAGGTGAAAGATGCTATTTTAAGACAAAAATCGCAACTGCATTGGTTCAAGTATGGTGATGCAAACTCTAGTTATTTCCATGCCTTTATCAGAGGAGGAAGAAAAAAAATGTTCATACATAAAATCAAGAAAAAGGAGGGGGATTGGATTCAAGGGGATGCTGATATAGCTGTAGCTACAGTTAAATATTTTTAGGATATCTTTATATGGGCAGTAAATTATGTGCCTGAGGAAATGCTAGATAATATTCTCAAATTGATGACTGATGATCAGAATGAGAAACTCCAGTCCATCCCTACTATAGAGGAGGTAAAGGTTATGGTCTTCTCAATGAGTATTCACTCAGCAGCAGGTCCTGATGGTATGAATGGTAAATTCTTTCAGTCCTGCTAGCATATTATTGGTATGGATCTTTTCCAAATGGTGCTTGCCTTCTTTTATGGTCAGGATTTACCTAAATTCACTCATACGTCTCTAATCTTTCTCCCTAAAGTACCTCATCCTAACAAATTATCTGAATATGGACCTATCAGTTTGAGTAACTTTACCAACAAAGTCATCTCTAAACTTATTTACCTCAGACTGACTCCTATCCTTCCCAATATTATTTCTAACAATCAATCTAGATTTGTGAGAGGAAGGAACATTATAGAAAATATCATGCTTGCTTAGGAGATCATTAGTGGCATCAAGAAACCAGTTGTGGGAGGAAATATTGTCATTAAATTAGACATGGCCAAGGCATATAACAGGGTGTCTTGGTCATAAACTTGTCTTGTATTAAGGAGATTTAGATTTGGTGAACCCATTATTGACATGATTTGGAGAACCTTGTCAAACAATTGTTACTCATTCTTGGTGAATAGTACTAATATGATTTTTTTTCCCACTCTATAAGAGGTTTGAAGTAGGGTGATCCCCTCTTTTCTATTCTATTCATTCTAGGAGCTGAAGTTTTATTAAGAGTCCTTAACAACTTACACCACTAGCCTAATACTATGGTTTTCACATGGATTGTAAAAGACCTCAAATTAACCATCTCAGCTTTGCAGATGATATCATCATCTTTACTGCTGGCATAAGAAACACTCTCAGACTAATTATGAGGACATTGGCTTCTTATGAAATAGTTTCTAGCCAACTAATCAATAAGAACAAGAGTTATTTCATACTGCCAGATCAATATTTTCCTTCCATAGTCTCAAGGATTAAAAAAGAAACTGGATTTCAGCAAAAACACAGCCCAATTACATACCTTGGTTGTCCCACTTATATTGGCAGACAAAAAATTAGTCACTATGCTGGACTGGTTAGTAGTGTGGCTTCAAGAATAATAGGATAACATTCTAAATTACTTAGTTGTGGTGGTAGAATTGTGCTGATTAAATATGTTCTGCAGTCTATGAATATTCACATTCTTTCTGCCTGCATACCTCCAAAGTCTATTATAAAATAACTCATGTGTCTGTTTGCTAATTTTTTCTGGGGTTGGAAGGATAACAAGAAGAAGTATCACTGGGCTTCCTAGAAGGAGCTATGTTTCCCAGCAGTAGAAGGTGGTATTGGTGTTAGACATATTGCTGATACATGTAAGGCTTTACAATTAAAACAATAGTGGATATTCAGAAGCAGAAACATCCTTTGGGGAAACTTTTTACTAACCAAGTACTACAAGAGAGTGCACGCTGTAGCCAGGAAAAGGTCCACTGGACAATCTTTGGTGTGTAAAACTATGATAAAGAATAAGAGGGAAGTTGAACAACATATTTTATGAAGAATCAAGTCAGGTACTTGTCATTTTTGGTGGGACAACTGGTCTGGTCTGGCAACACTACATAATTAAAGACCTGATGGTGTAAGGTCAAGTAATGCTAAAGTATCATCTTTCCTAGTTGATGGAGAGTGGAATAATCAGAAGTTGTCTATTATTCTTCCCTCTCAGGTAGTGCATTCTATCCTCAGAATTCTAATCTAGTATCTAGAAGGTATTCCTGACTTCCCAATATGGACTCTAAATCCAAGTGGTGAATTCAACTGTTCAACTACCCAGGAATTGACCACAGAGTACAGAGAGATCCCATTCAAATGCTCCTTTCTTACATGGAGAGCTCTAAGAATGACACTTTCTACCAATAAGAGGCTCTATTATTTTGGTATAGCCCCTGTCAGTTGTGGTTGTTGTCCTAACTCTAGATGGGATAATATTCCTCACACCTTTATTGAGAGTCCCTTTACAAATCATATATGGATATATTTTTCATCAACTATAGGAATTCCTTATGTCCCTGTATCAATCAAGAACTTATTGATAAAGTGGTAGAAAATGAGAGCATCTAATAGAGCTCATAAGCTGGTGCTTTAGGCTCTTCCAATTATCATTTGCTGGAACCTATTGAAGACCAGATGTGCTATTAAATATGGTGATAAACAACCCCAATTAGCCAGATAAAAATATCTTATATACAAAGATATCTCCCTCCTACTATATAATGTATTTCCATACATCCACTGGCCTTCTGGATGGTCCAACCTGGTAGCTTATGTGGGGAATTGTAGACAAAGGACAAAAGTCACCACTATATATTATACTAATCCACCAGCCCCAATGGTTAAGTTGAACTCTGATGGTAGTGCTCTCATTAACCCTGGAAGGATTGGTGCAGGGGGGTCATTAGAGATCACAATGATATTATTTATGCATATGCTAAATTCTTTGGGATAAGGGATTAATAACTAAGTAGAAGTGGAATATACTATATGTGGCCTATCTTGGTGTTTGAGAAATGGTATTTAGCAGGTGATGCTAGAAGTAGATTTTGAACTTTTGGCCAGATGGATAAGAAAACAACTAACAATACCTTGGCACCTGCAACCCCTTGTGGAGTCCTTACTAAAGATCATTGCACAATTTCAGCTTTGTATTTGTAGACATGTATACAAATAAGCTAACTTTGTAGCTGATGCACTATCAAAAGTAAGCCACCAATTTAACCAGCCACAATATTATTTCCATAGTTGTCAGCTACCATCAGCTATAGCAGGATATTATCAGCTAAATCAAATGGGCATGCCAAGATTCAGGAGAAGGAAGGTGAGCAAGATACATGATCCACCCTAGTGTATGCCAAAAAAAGGGAAGAAGACACATGAATGTCATATTAGTTTTAGCATATTGGTATATTGTAAACTATTTTAGTCTCATCCCTTATATGTTGTTACATAAACTGAGGCCAGGTTTATGCCCCCCTCTTTGTATATTTCCTTTGTGGTTAAATGAATAGCCTGAGGGTATTGCTCAACCCCTTTAAATTCTTTAAAAAAAGGTTGGCGACTTAGTTTATTTGAAGATTTCACCCATGAAAGAGGTGAAGAGATTTGGCAAAAAGAGGAAGCCTAGTCCCCGATATATTGGACCTTACAAAATATGGAGTCATGTTGAGAAGGTAGCATATGAGCTTGAGTTTCCCGCAGATTTGACATCCGTTCATCCAGTGTAATTCCAACTATATTTAATCATCTTTATGACATATCATGCATGCACTAATCAGTCCAGTCATGTAGTCAAGTTTGAGTTTTACATTCTCAGTATAAGATCTAAGTGTCTTTTCAGTATCCTCAGCTTAGCCAATCTCATTTGAGGATGAATGTTCCTAAAAGGGAGAGATTGTAATACCCTGTATTAGGCTTAGTTTAGTTCATCTCCTCGTGCTTGCATAAGAGACTTAGAACCTTAAAATTTAGATAAGTGTTGAAGACTTAGCCTTATTTTAACTACTTAACTTTGAAGATTTTTAAGTTGACCTTCTGAGCTCCAAGACGATGGTTTTTGAGTTAATTCATCTTTAGAAGTGTAAGAAGAATGTCTCAGGGAATTTTTAGAATTTTCGGATGAGGTTTGAGTCATGTTTGGATTTCAATTCCAGCAGATCAAAGCGATTCCATCGCGTCGCACTAGGAATAGCGATGGGCATGTCATCGCATCACGCCAAACCCACAAACGGTATTCCAGGTGTGACTTTAATCTCCATAGGGACAATAAATCCGTTTACCCTCATCCCAAGTCATAAAAACTGAAGATTAGATGTCGGTTTAAGCATTATACACTCATTCTTTATCAAATTTCTCCCCCAAAAACCCTAACCTAATTTCAAGAAATCCAAAACTCCTTTACATCCTTTTCAAGACAATCAAGAATCTAGTTTCTGAATTCAATAACTTTAAGAAACAACCTTTAAGAACATCTTTAAGAGTTCCAAGTCAAGTTTCTATATCAAGTTAAGCCTAATAAGGTATGTTGGGTTATGAACAAGGGCTTTGTTTCACCCTTGTGCCCAAATTTCATGATTTTAAGATTTAATTCACTTGTTTTGAATTAGGGTTCATACCCAAGTATGTATATTCTTAAATCATGTGATTTTCATGCTATTTAAAGTTTTATGTATATCAAAAAGTGCTTATGTTGATGTTTTAATAACAAGATTTATATTATGAATGAGATTGCACTATCTTCACTTGTTATTGATTGAAGTATTTCAAGATTGTTATTGAACATGAGTTTTATTGTGAATTTCCATGAGTTTAAGCATGGGTTTTAAGCCCTAAGTTTAAGTATTTAGATTTTTAAAAGATTATGCTTGTAAGCATTCTATGATAAGCTTATATTCAGATTTAAAGAAAGAATTGATCTTTTGATCCTTAGCTACGCTATGAAATCCACATTTATTTAGCTTGATCATGATTTCTAGCAAGAGATGCATAACTGGTTTTCTTATAAACCCTTGTGCTAGTTTTAAGGTGGATTTCCTACAATATGAGCACTAAGTAATAAGGGAGTAGTATTTAGCACTGAGTTGGGTATGCATCTAATGTCATATACCCCAAAATTAAGAGCAAATGTAGGTTCAACTTATTCCCAATATGGATGAAGTTATAGACAGTGATCACTTGTCTTAGGTTTTACTCCGTGGCAAGAGTAGGACGACTTTTCCTAATGTGAGGTTTTCCTTAAGGGAAACAAGACATTGGAAACCATGATAGCTCACATGGTGTATGTTGGTTAGAAGAAAATCCCTAAGATAGAATAAAAGAACAAATTTTGGAACTAAGTATCATGACTCACAAAACTACCATTATGCTTTACTACTATTGTTTGTGATTTCACAATTTTGTTTGTTCAAGCCAAGGTGAGTCATTTACACTTATCATGCAATCTTTGAAAGTTGGTGTAAATGTTGACGTATTTTTTTACTTATGCATTCACCCCCACATGCTCAGTATATTTCAGAAGTACTGATCCACATATATGTTTATGTGTTATATTTTCTCATAATGTAGATTCTGATGCTTAGTTCCATCAGCGTGATTAATTTTGAGCATCTCTACCTACATCCCAGCTCTTGGTAAGTCCTCATAGTTTAAGGACCCATTCTATCAGACTTGCTATTATTGAAATACTTTAGTTATTTAATTTCAATTTGAGTTAGGTCAGCTAGGGATTGTCCCAGTGTCTCTCTAGTTAGAAGTCGAGGCTTGTATGACTATTTTCTATTTTGGATTTGAAGTGTTGGTTTTAAGATTTTGAAGTTAAGATTTTCAGTAAGATATTAATTCAGTTTTTGTTAAGTCATTGATTTAGTTATTTTGAGATTTCATACGTCAAGTTTATCTTTATTACGTGTTCTAAAGTTGTTAGAAAGTGTAAATAGTTAGTTAGGACTGCTTGTAGTCTTGAGCACCATGTGATATCTAGGGTGTATTCGTGAGGCGTTACAAAATTGGTATCAGATCCTAAGGTTTACAGAAAACTAAGGAGTCAGATAAGCCGCGTTACGTAGAGTCTTAATCATGAGTGTGAAGCGCGTTACATTTATGAGCAAGAGTCTATGTAACGAGTTAGGAATTATCCTTTTATTTCATGATCTATTATTCTTACAGTTGTATCTATCTCCTTTACTCATGCTTTTATGTGACAGATTATGCCTTCTCATCGAGCCAATGCACATAGAAATGGTGACCAACCACTAATGCAGGCTAACCCTATGAATGAGAATGTGTCTCATGCTGAATTTTAGGTTGCCTTTTAAGCGTTGGCCAAGCTGTAACTGCCAATGTCTGCAGAAACCATCCAGAAGCATTCCTATATCAGCAAAATGGTGATATAGCTATAGCTAGGATTCATAATTTCATGAGAATAAATCCACCTAAAAGGCATTGGCAGTCAATAGGCTGAAGGAGGGGAGAATTGATGAAATCCACTCAAGGAGGGGAGAATTGTAGAATTGGCAATTCCTGTTGATTTCTCAACTTTACATTGATGAGGTAAGAAAGATCACTCAAGTTATGCATGTTACTGAGGAAGGGAATGTAGAATTGGCAACCAATAGGCTGAAGGATGTTGCTTATGATTGGGTTGTCATGTGGAAGAATGCTAGAGGTGAGAATTTATCTCCTATGAGTTGGGAGGTGTTTTAGGATATGGTTTTATATAGGTTATTTCCACGTGAGATGAGAGAATCTAAGGTTGAGGAGTTCATGAACCTGAGGCAGTGCTCAATGACAGTGAAAATATACAGTTGAGTAAGTTTGTTACTGGAGTGTCTGGTTTGATAGTCAAGAAGTGTAGGACTTCCATGCTTGTTGGGGATATGGATCTTGCTAGGATGATAAATCATACCCAACATATTGAGGTTAAGAAGTTAACGAAAAGAGTGAGTAGAAATAAAAAGGCTAGAATTAGACAGTTGGAGTATGGCCAACCAAGGTCTGGAGGGGGAAACCATTCGCACTTTTAGGGTCACTCATTTATACCAGTGCCATCTTTCGCTAGTTCCCTTGTACCTAGAAACCAAAAGAAGCAGTGGGGCAGGACTTCTGTTGCTAGATATCAGAGTAGTGTGGGTAGAAGGCCCAGTTATCCAGTATGTACAAAGTGTGAAAAAAACCACCCTGGTGAGTGTTTGGCAGGAAGAAGGGGTTGATATGGATGTGGGAAGTTGGGCACATGATCAAAGAGTGTCCATATGCTAAGCTAGAAAGAATGGATGTTCATCCCCAGACTCAGGCTACTAGTGTACCAGCTCCTCTAGGTCGCCTGGATCCTTCTCAGGGTGCATTATCCACTACCGGTGGTGGACTGTGCCAGAATTGGTTCTATGCTTTACCTCCCGACAGGAGCATGAGAGTTCACTAGATATTATTACTTGTATGCTTCGTGTCTTTCATTTTGATCTTTATGTGTTTTTAGAACTCGAATCATAACTCTCTTATGTGACTCCCTTAATTGCTGTAAAATTTAGGATAGATCCTGAAAAGCTCTCCAAGCCCTTCCTAGTTTCCACCTCAGTGAGTGAGTCAGTTGTTGCCAGACGATTCTATAAGAAGTATCCTATTATTGTCCTACATAAGATCATACTAGTAGACCTAATAGAGTTAGAAATGGTGGTTTTCGATGTTATTCTAGGCATGGATTGGCTCTATTCATGCTATGCATCTATATATTGTTGCACCCGAGTGGTGAAGTTTTAGTTTCCTGATGAGTCAGTTTTTTAGTGGGAAGGTAGTTGTAAATCTCCCAAGAGTCATTTCATATCCTATCTTAAGGTCAGAAATTTGATATCAAAAGGGTGTATTTATCATTTAGTTAGTGTCAAAGACACTAATTCTGAATCTCCAACAGTTCAGTCAGTCCATGTAGTCAATGAGTTTCCTGAGTTTTTTCCTGAAGATTTTCCATGGGCACCTCCCTATAGAGAAACAGAATTCGGTATTGATCTTCTTCCTTAGAATCAGGCCATCTCCATCCCGCTATGTCGTATGGCTTCGAATGATATTAAAGAACTAAAATAGCACCTTAAAGACCTCTTATATAAAGGTTTCATAAGGCCCACTATTCATGCGCAAAAAAGATGGATCTCTCCAAATGTGCATTGACTACCGCCAATTGAATAAAGTCACAATCAAGAACAAATATCCTCTTCCTAGGATTGATGACTTATTCGACCAACTTCAGGGTGCAAGTTATTTCTCTAAGATAGATCTCAAATTTGGCTATCATCTGCTTAGAGTGAAGGAGTATGATATTCCAAAGACATATTTCAAACTCATTATGGTCACTTTGAATTTCTAGTCATGTCTTTCGGGCTAACGAATGCTCCAGCAGCCTTCATAGACTTGATGAATAGAGTGTTCAATTAGTACTGGGAAATGTTCATCATAATCTTCATTGATGACATCCTTGTCTATTCCCGTAGAGAGATTGACCATGCAGGCCATCTTAGAATTGTGTTGCAAACTCTTAGAGATCATTATCTATTTGCTAAATTCAGTAAGTGTGAATTTTGGCTAAGATCAGTAGCTTTTCTTAGCTATATTATTTCCAATGATGGCATTAGAGTTGATCCTCAAAAGACCGAAGTAGTGAAAAACTAGCCTAGACCCATCTCTCTACCAGACATCCAGTGAGTAGACAAAGCATACAACCTATAGCAACTACGTCTACTAGCTGAAGTAGTACTCATAGATGGTGGAGCTGTGGATGCGGGTTGGGACTTAACACCCCCGATATTTCCTTTACCTGAGGGGAAATCCCTCTTGAAGTGGCCTAGATGGCTACAGGTATAGAACATAAGACTACCAAATTGACACTTTCTCGAATAATCCTTCTCACACTTCCCACAGTGTGGGATGACCTGAAGGTTTAAGCTATACTCCTCTAGGATTGAGTACCCTACGATCTGCGCCCATCTCCTGACTAGAACTGCAGCTTACCCATAGGCCTAGGTGCACGTGCACTCGCTGAAGACTGGCATTTCTCCAAAATTTCTTCTTAGATCACTTCTTACTCCAGTTGCCACCATGATGCTGACTGATATTCTAATTCACAGACCTAGCTCTCTTAGCGTATCTTTCTCTTTTCCTTACCTTAACCTACCTCTTTTTCTCCTCTTCTACCTACTGCATATGCATTGATAACCTAGAGAAATCCATGTCCTTAATCAGTATTGCCCCCTTACATTTTAACACTAAGTCATCGGAGAGACTCGATATGAACTTTCTCATACGATCCCTCATGTTGCCCATTAAATCTAGGGGAAAATGGGACAACTGGGTGAAATTCAATGTATATTCTTTAAAAGTCATCCTACCTTGCTTCAAATTAGCAAATTTATCAGCTTTTGCTTCCCTCAGCTCCCGGGGAAAGAAACGATCCAGGAAGGGCTCTACAAACATACCCCATATAGCAGTTCTGCATCCTCACCCCTCAAATCTTCCCACTCATTGTACCACTAATTAGCTACGTCCTTCAGTTGATAGGTTTCCAACTCAACCCCCTTAACCTCACTGCATTCATGACTCTAAATATTTTCTCTATTTCATCAATGAATCCTTGGGGGTCCTCCTCCACCTTGGCACCCGTAAAGGTAGGTGGGCTCAGCCTCATAAATTGGATAAGTCGAGTAATTTCAGATGAACAAATCACAAAACTCATATCTTCTAAGTGACGATACTAATAAGCCACAGGTTGATCTATCATATGGATAGATTGATGGAACTCATTATTGGAGACCTCTCTCTGAGGAAACTGGGTATGAACAACACTGGACTGAGGAGCCTGAGATGGACTAGTTTGGACTAGTGGAACTTCGAGAGTAGAGGTAAATTCTAGGGTATGGGCTCTGTAATGGGTCCATTCCTACGAGTAGGGTAGGCATAATCATCATGGGTGTTCTGATCATTGGATCTATGGAGAGGCATGATCTAAAATATAGGAAATCATGAGTTAGGGAATATTCAGACTCGATATCACAAACTAGAACATGAAGAAAATAGAAACATTCCTAAATACCTAGTAGCCTCTTCCTAATAAGTGTGGAACGCTACACACCCATAACAAGGACACTACTCGACACGACTTTGTAGACACCCTGGGAGCCTGAACCGTGCTATAATACAAATCTTGTCATGACCCGAACCAAGGCCCTGGTCGCAATGGACATCTTGAACCATGAAGGTTCGGAAGACCCCTTAGCATGTGATCGTAAGCATAACTCATAAAACATAACAATGCAGAAAATAAATTAAAACCACGATAGTCCCATAAATAAAAATGTAACTTTATAACATTTTATAAAAGAAGAGAAAACCCATATCCAATCTAAAATAGTCTATGAAGTCCCTACTGAACTGAAATAATGATTTGTCTAAACCGGGACAAGGCCCCCGATCGGACCATAAAATAACTAAAATCAAAACATGTAGGATTCCTTTCGAAGTAAAAGAGGCTCACCAACTCTGAATTTCTCAAGACAATCTACTGATTAGCGGGACCACGAGACTGGGCCTCAGAACCTTAAATATAGGGGGTCAATAGTCGAAGGTACTGGTACATAGAACAATCCAAAAATATACATATACTTACACAACATAAGTGAGAGCATTTCATAAAAACAATTTAGCATGAGGTAGATGAGAACACATGGGCAAAATTTGAAGAGCTTTCAAACATTTTCTGGTAATCACAACTCAACTCTTTGTATTACTTCGGAGCTAGATAATATACCCTACATTTCTATGATTCCATGGGCTATGTGGAATTTACCCTTAACTCGATGGCCAAGCCCCCAATCCATGTTTACCTTAAGGATTGGAGTCTCTATTTTCTACTACGACCTAAGGTCGTCATAGCATACAATCCATAGTATAGGACATCATAAACCCGTACCGACAAAACATGGTTTTGGGCTACGATTTATTTGGACTCAAGCCTTCTTCGGGTAACCAAATAGCTTTTTTTAAGTCCATTTTTAGTCCTTTAAAACCATGCTTCATGCTTATAAAACATTCAATGCTTATTCTTATAAGGTCATATCATCACCAGGTATCGTCATACACAGACTTGCAAGTCATTCATATCTCATCAAATCCATAGCGCATCTCTTTCATAAATATACAAACAACCACCAAAAGATTCATCAAATCACATGAGAGTTATTATTATAAAACATATGGAAGCTTATGAAACATACTCTCATTTCAAGTCTTTAACACATGGTGGCCAACTCTTTTGTTCAGCACAAGCATACCTTTTAGTTAATACACAAGAGCCTTTAGTATAAGAAATACCCATTTTCAAATCATGGAAAAATAATAATGCATAATGTTTAAAGAGACATTTAAAACTCATGAATTATCATCATTCATAAACCAGCCCCAACATTAGTTATACATAAACCTCATGATCAAAACGGGATTATAACTTATTCTCTCAAAACAATTACAATTCATGCCATGCAGTGAGCATAAATTTATTATGGGGAAGAAAATTTCACAAGTCACATTCATAAATTGCTTTTCAAACTAAAATCCCATATGTACGAGATTATAAATCAAACTTATGGAAAAAACCTATGACAAATGCATACTTTCATCAAATTGGGTTCATGATGTATGAGAAATTTCTTAAAACACATTACATATGCATACATGTATACTTTAAAGCTTGTTAAAATTGTAAAACCTATACCCATGAGATTTAGGATGGCCCCACATACCTTGAGTTTCATAACTTTGGAATGAAATCCAAATCTTGATACTTTCTTGAAGGTTCTTGAACTTAAGGAGCTTGAATTCTAGATTACTTGGGGAAGAAGAAGTTGAATTTTTTTGTTCTTAGGGAAAGAAGAGGGTTTTGTGGAAAGTGAATGGGAGAAAAAGGGAAAATAATGCCTTAATAGATGTCCCAGTTCGTGTTATGGATGATTTGGATTGAGGAAAAAAAAACTCAATTGCCCCTCAACCACTTAAATGAAAACCAGATGCAACAATGTCACTGCGATGCATCCAAATCGTGGTAGTTGATTTCCCTCATCATGATGAGGTAAGTCTGAAGTTGGGAATACGGCCCCGATGCAGTCTTATCGTGGTGACCCACAAGATTCATGGTCCTAACATGCTCTAAACCTTGCTCAAAAAATACAAAACTCCCTTGAGATATACTTCATACTTTCCTGAACATGAATTAACTCAAAAACCAATGCCTAGGGGTCGGGAAGATAAAAATAAAAATCCTCAAAGTTTAGGGGTCTTGAAAATGGCTAAGTCCCTAACACTTAGTGAAATTTTCAGCCTTAAGCTCCTATTCATAGAATAAGAGTTGAATCAAACCAAGAATAATACGGGGTGTTACACCGGATGTAGGGATCAAGGGAGAAAGTGATACCGAGGCTTATTTAGAATGGGACTCCACTTGTAATAAAATCTTTCAAGTCAATGATCTCACTAATGTCAAGAAAAGTTGCCACACCATAGCCCAATTTGAAGGGGCTATTACATGATGGAATTATGCCAAAAGATTTTAACAAGTTCTAAATGAGGGACAACCACACAATTTGTCTTGCATCTTGAGTATCATGAGAATATAAAACATGTCGTCATCCGATTCAAGGTTAGGTTAAACAAGGATATCTATTCGATAATGACTTGCCATAGGTTTGCTACCCTAGAAGACATCATTCAAGTGGCCTTGGATATTGAGAGTGTAATACCCCGTATCATACTTACCTTAGTTCAAGTCCTAGTTGCATGCATAAGAGGCTTACAGTCTGAAAATTTCATTAATTGTTGGGGACTTAGTTATATTTTTCGCCTCTTAACTTCAAGGATTTTAAATGGGTCTTCCTAACCCTGAGATGTAGGTATTTGAGTTAATTCATGTTAAGGGGTGTAAGGAGCTTGCCTCGAGGATATTTTGGATTATTTGGATGAGGATTGGGTCATATTTGGATTTTGATTCTAGTAGCTCACTGTGATAGTGGCGCGTTGCGGTGGGTCTAGCGATGAAGCCTTCACCACATCACAATGAGTCTTTAATCCACATTCCAATTGTGAATTTGTATGTATGAGGGGCAATCTTGTCTTTTCCCCTTAATCCAATTCATAAAAATATGAATTAAAATATTGGTTAGGGCATTATATGCCCATTTTCCCTAATTCTCCTCTCAAAGAAACCCTAATCATTCCCCAAGTTTATCAAATTCAATTATTTCTTTTTCAAGAAAACCAAGAAATCAATTTCCCAAATCCAAAAACCTTCAAGAAAGCTTAAAGATTTGTGTTTTCCTTTCAAGATTTAAGATATAAGGTATATGTGATGTTCATCCATGGAAATTTTTCACCCACGGAGTCCAAGAATCCATTTTTATATTTTAGATAATGGATTTTACCTGTTTATGATGAATTATCTCCATGAAGCTCTGATGAATTTTGATTAATGAATTGTATTTTCAAGTGTTTTGACGGAATAGGCCTTTACATTTCAATGATGAAAATTTTCATGTTAAATCCCTAAGTCATGGTTTTAGTATTGTAATTATGTTATTATCACATGATTTACCCATTCCCATGTTCAAGTTCATGACTCTCATGTGTTTGATGAAATGCCAAAGTGATGGGTTTTGAATTATGACTCCCTACTACGCTTTCAAAGCTTTCATATGTCCTTATTGTTATTTCCATTCAGTGCTGGGGGGTGATAACACCCGATACCTAGTTGTTTACATAAATTCAATATCTTTTGAATGATTTAAGATAAACTATGAGCATTGCCATTCAGTCAAGTCATTTATTATCAGTTGTTTGCTCAATTAATCTTAGTTCAGTCCAGTAATTAGTTTCAATTCATTCGGGAGTAGGATTTAGCACTGAGCAAACCTAGGGATGGGGGTTCACCCACCAACTAGGACTGGGTCCTTAGAAGAAGTCCCTAAGTTCCAGAACTACGTAGCCAGTGTAGGGTTGAGAGTTGTTACCTTCTAATTTAGGATTGACATTCTCTGAGATGTCAGCCCCCAGTTTAGGACTGACAATCTCTTAGGGGTCACCCGCCAATATAGGACTGACTCCCTAGTACTTCGGGATGGCAGTTTAGTGGATCCACACTGCCAGTGTTAGTACCTGTGGCATGATACTAACAAACCTCCAACTGGGGTAAATGTTGGACCCCTATTAGCTCAGATTAGGGGTATGTCGGTTACATAATACCTCCCATAATCTCAGTTCAGTATTCAGTACGGATTTTAGTTTAGGTTTTCTTGACCAAAACATACAGATTACCAGTTATTCAGTTATCAGATTTCAGTGTTTCAGCTTACAGATTATCTCTGAAATAATATATGCTTGGTCATGCATTCTCATATTTTACACACCTTATGCATTTTGCTCAGCTATTTTATGCATTCCTACTCAGTTATTTCATGCTATTCAGTCAGTCATTACTTCATGCACAGTTAACCCTCCATTATAGCCTAACCTCATCTCATACACCAGTACATTCAAAGTACTAACCGTATACTTTTCTTTGCGCTATGATGTCTTATATCATAGGTTTGCACGCTCAGTTTTCTAACCGTGCTTAGATAAGTTCAGTGTTACAGCACTAACAACAGTGGTGAGTCCTCATCCTTTGAGGACAAGTTTATATTTTATTCAGTTATTTCAGTATTTCTTTATTACAGTCAGTTAGAGTTAGTTGGGGATTTGTCCCATCGATTCCACAGTCAGTCAGTTAGAGGATTTTCAGCTATTCAAATAGTCAGTTAGTTTTTTAGACTTATCAGTTGGATTTCAGTATTTTTCATAGATGTTTCAATCTTGCAAACTCATTTATATTCTCAGTATTCAAAACCTTATGGTATGATTAGTTATTTATGCATATGTCTTTATTTATCAATTTAATTAGTGCTCACAACAGGTACCATCTTATGGGTTAGCTTGTAGTCACTTGTGATCGTAAGCACCATTGTCGCAACTAGGGGGTAACCTCGGGTCATGACAGAGAGGGATATCAAAGAGAATATATTTATCAAACCAAATGGTACTCATCCACTAATTCTTAGGGTAAGAACAAAGAAGTATCTTAACCGTCACTGGGATGAAATGAATAAGGACATCAATAAGTCATATGATAAGAAGCCCATTGAAAAGGCTACTCCAAATTACACATCAAGTAATGAAGGTAACAAGTATCCAATTCCAAATCCTAAACATTTTAAATTTTTTTAATGTCATGGTTAGGGACACAAGGCAAATGAATGTCCTAACTGGAAGAACATGGTCCGTAGAGAAGGGAAAATATAATACCTTAGAGAAGAGATGGGTCAAGAAAAAGATACTAAAAAAGAAACCCAAGAAGGAGAGGGGTTTGAAGAAGGTAAGAAAGTAGAGGAAGGAAATGAGGATGCTTCGCCTCAAGATGAAGATTTTAAGGTTCCAAACTTTGTGATAAGACAATTCATGGTTAGTAAAGGCATAACATGACCCAAGTAAAAGGAATAATTTATTTCATACTAAATGTCTTATCAAGGAAAATACACGCTTGTTGGTCATTTATAGTGGGAGTTATGCTAATGTAGTTAGTGCCACCATTGTTGATTTGTTGAAGCCACCCACAACTAAGCATACCACATCGTAATAGCTCCAATGGATAAATGAGTTGGGGGAATTGAAGGTGACTAGACAAGTTGTGATTCGATTCAAGGTTGGAAATTATCAAGATGAGGTGCTTTATGATGTGATTACTATGCAAAATTGTCATACTTTACTTGGGAGACCTTGATAATATGATTGTTTAACCAAACATGATGAAATAATTAATTAGTATTCTCTTGAGTTAAATTCTCAGAAGTTCACACTTCATTCTCTTTCACCCTCAGAAGTGAATGGGGTGCATCAAAGAAAGAGAGAGTTTAAGAAAAAGGGTAATAAGGAAGGGGGGATAAATCATAAGAAAATGAGAATGATGAAGGAAAGAAAAGAAGGATATTAAAGGGTAAGAGTCAAATGATGATGTTGACTAGAAATAAGGATCTCTTTAAGAAACATGATGATAAAACATCCATGCTCCTTCCAGCCCATGCTTTTTATGCTAAATGCTCTCCTTCTCATATTCCCTATTCTATTTCCCTTATTTTGCAGGATTATGATGATATATTTCCAAAGGATATTCCAAGGGGATTGCCTCCATTTTGGGGAATTGAACACCAAAATAACTTCATTATGGGTTAATATTTATCAAACAAACTAGCCCATCAAAGCAATCCAAAAAAATAAAGAAAACCCAAAAATAAATTGAGAAACTTCTCAATAAAGAATACATTGAGTTAAATATGAGTTTGTGTGCGGTCCCAATATTGTTGGTGCCAAAGAATGATAGGACATTTCCATATGTGTTGATTGTTGAGCAATTAACAAGATAACGGTAAGGTATCACCACCCTATTCTCTATTTGGATGATATGCTATATGAATTGAATGATTTTTTTTTGTGTTTTCTAAGACAGGCCTTAGGAGTGGGTACCACCAAATCTGTATCCAACTGGGCGATGAGGGGAAACCCGCCTTCAAGGTTAAATTTAGTCTGTACAAATGGATTGTTATGCCTTTTGGTACCAATGCTCCTAGTAATTTTATGAGGTTTATGAACCATGTCATAAAACCTTTCATTGGGAAGTATATGGTAGTATACTTTATGATGTTCTAATTTATAACAAATTCCTTACAGAGCATGAATTACATTTGCAAGGTGTTTCGAACGTGCTAAAAAATGTTGTATGCTAATCCTAAAAGAGGCTCTTTTGGTGCGAATAAATTAGTATTTTTAGGTTTTTTTGTAAACTCAAGAGGAGTCGAGGTGGATGAACCAAAGATAGATGCTATCAAGAATTGGCCAACTCTAAAATCCATTAGTGAAGTATGAAGCTTTTATGAGTTGGCTAATTTTTATAGGCTATTTTCAAAGGTTTTAGAACCATCTCCACTCTCTTGATCGAGTTAATCCATAAGGATGCGCCTTTCAAATGGGGTGATGCACAAACAAAGTCGTTTCAAACTTTGGAAACAATGCTTAACTCTACCCCTTTATTGTAGTTATCTAATTTTGATAAAATATTTGAAATTGAGTGTGATGCTAGCAAGATAGGCATTGGATATGTCTTAATTCAAGACCATAAGTCCATTGCTTACTTTAGAAAAGGAATCAAAGGAACAACCTTAAACTACTCTATGTATGATCTTGAGTTGTATGCCTTGATTAGAGCTTAGGGAAATTGGCAACACTATTTGTGGCCAAAGGAATTCATGATTTGAACCAATCACGAATCATTAAAACACCTCCGACCTAAGATAAATTGAGCAAATGGCATGCCAAATGGATATTATTTCTAGAAATGTTTCCCTATGTAATTCAAAACAAAAAGGAGAAAGAGAATATGGTAGCCAATGCATTGTCTAGAAAAATGTGTTAATCAACAACTTATTTTCTAAATTAATGGGTTTTAAATGGTTGAAAACAATGTACCCCGAGGACTACAAATTTCCTCTAATCTACACGAATTTTGAGAAATAGAGATAGGTCTTTATGTCCTATTCTAAGTTTGATGGTTTCTTGTTCAAATGGTAGAGGTTGTGTGTGACCTCTAGTTTATGGCAAAAATTGTCTGTTAGAGAGGAACATGATGGTGGTATGATGGGTCATTTTGGAATTCACAAAACCCTTAGAATCCTAGAGGGACAATTTTATTGGTCAAAAATGTGTGATGATGTTTCACGAGTATGTAGCCATTGTGTAGATTGTAGAAGCGCCAAATTGTGACTTCTCCCTCAAGAACTATATACTCCATGTCCAACTCTCCTACACCCATGGATTGATATTTTTATGGATTTTGTTTTGGGTTTGCATAGAACAAGGAGGGGAAGAGATAGTATTTTTGTGGTGGTTGATCGATTTTAAAAAATAGCTCACTTTATTTCATGCCACAAATGTGATGATGCTTCCAATATATCATCTTTGATTATTGAACATATCATAAAAATCCATGAGATTTCCCAAAATTGTTAGTGATAGGAACTCTAAGTTCCTTTGTCACTTTTTGAAGTCACTATGTGATAAGCTTGACACTAAATTTATTTTCTCAGTGTCTTGGCACCCACAAACCGCTGGCTAAACCGAGGTTGTGAATAGGAAATTGGGAACTATGCTACGCACCTGGGAGGATCATCTACCCTTACTCAAATTTTCTTATAATCGGGCCATTCACATGACTATTGCTATGACTCTCTTTGAAGTACCTATTATTTTAACCCCCTGATGCCTTTAGATCTCACCTTTTTGTCTAGTGATGTTGTGATAAACTTAAATGGAAACAAAATGGTGGAAGATATGAAAAGAATGCATGATAAGGTGAGACTCTGTCTTGATAAGAAGAATCGAGAAGTAGTAAAGAAGGTGACAAAATGGTGAAAAAGACTTGTACTTGAATTAGGTGACTAGGTATGATATGGGTACATCTTCAGAAAGACCAGTTTCCAACCTACATAAAATCTAAGTTGATGCCCTAAGGTGATAGAAACTTCCAAGTTCTTGAAAGTATAAATGATAATGCATGCAATATGGATTTTCTTCTGGATTATCAAGTGTACAACACACTCAATATGTGCAATCTCTCACTCTTTGATATGCTAGAATATTATGAATCCTTGAATTTGAGGTCAAATTCTTCTCAAGATAGAGAGGATGGTACAATCCAAATTTTCTCAAAGCCTTTTACTAGAAGCTAAGAAAGAAATTTATAAGATATACAAGCTATGTTTATGAAATGGGACGTGTTTGAGCAAGTTTTTATCATATCCAAAAGAGTTTCATGTGTTAAAGGTTGAACTAGGAGCTTAAAAAGATAGAAGCACCCACTGTTTAAGGGTGATGGAAAGGGTGGCGATCTGCCACACTCTTGAGGAATCGCCACTTGAGCTGCTAATTGAAGGCCTTAAAGACCCCATGTTGTTAAGAGGTGACGACTCGATTGGTGGTCATTCATCACCATGACTGGCTAACCCATGATCCACTAAAGAGGCATAGAAAAGACCACATATTGTTTAGAAATGACAGCCAAGTTGAGATCATTCAGTAGAGTGATGACCAATCACTGAAGTTGTCCCTCCTCATTAGTCCCATTTTAGGCTATTTTGTTAATTTTTTCAAGGGTCACTTTTGTAATAGACTATAAAAAGTAGATATAGGTTTCATTTTCCTTAGTTGTTTTTGCATATTGAATGAACCAAATACTAAAGAGTGTGATTGGACAGCTTTTGTTAATTGGTAGCTTAGGAATAAAGGTTTTGAGGGCGTTTTGATTCCCTTTTAGTCGACGTAAAGATTAGGTGCTTGTTGATGATAGAGTTAGGGGTTTTGAATTTGAAACATTCAATATTTCCTATTTATTTCTATCTTCTTGTGTCAATCTATCTATCTTTTTCTACCTATTAAATTTATCTTGCTTTCATAGTTAGATTCTTGTTCTCGTAATTTTCATCGTATTCGTCTCAACCATAACAATGTCTCATGAATATGCATGTGTTATATGAGTATGTAGTGTTCATAATCAATCAGTCTAAAGATAAAAAACCCATTCAATACATTTACAAGTGAGCTCAGAATTAACTTAATGTATCAATGATTTATGTTATCAATTTCTACTTGGCACCGTCAGAATAAATAGTCATGTAGTCATCAATATTATCATTTTCAACCCCTCACTCAGGCATTACTATAATGAACACGCAATTAAATACTCAGATAAGTCCTACAATGTCAAGTCAAGCCCCCAATCGGGCGACACAATAATAGATAAAGCATTTAATGCACAAATATGACCAATAACATCATGTCAAGCACCCACTCGGGCTTCACAATAATATATCCTCTGTAATGCACCGAATATTTCTAGCCCAATCTAACCCTTAGTATGTACTTGTAGCACTTAGAATCTGAAAGGTAAAAGTTAAGAGTTGAGGGACTTAGTCATTTTGACTCCCTTAAAATATCAAAGATTTTTAAGTGGACCCTCCGGGCTTCGAGACAATGATTTTTGAGTTAAATTATATTCAGGGGTGAAAATAGCATGTCTCGGGTAAGTTTTGAAATTTTCGGATGAGGATTGGATCACATTCGAATTGAAAAAATAGTAGCTCACCGCGATTAGGCCATGTCGCGGTGAGGAGGCCACCGCATCGTGGTGGAGGCCAAAGCAGCATTTGTGAATTTCCAGAGGTGCAATCGCTGTGAACCCCAAAACAACAATTATCACAATCCAGTGAGTCACCGCAATTCCACCACGTTGTGGTGGGTATCACAATGACCCACTCACCACGTTGTGGTGGGACCTTAATCGGCGTCCCAATTACAAATTTTAAATCCCAAGGGCAGTTTAGTCTTTTGTCCACTTCCCAAACCATGAAATTGAAGATTAATCATAATATTGAGCAAAATATGCCCATTGCTCATCAAATCCCTCTCAACTAAAACCCTAGGCTTTAACATTTAACTTCAAGAATCCCCAAAATTCCACCATTCTTTTCTCAAAATAGTTCAAAATTCAAGGCTCCCAATTCAAGAATTCCAACAATCAATCTTCAAGAGAACAAATAGGATCTCAAAACCAAGCTTCTTCATCCAGTTCATCAATTAAGGTATTTAGGGTTTTAAACTAGGATAGATCCTTCATTCTTGTGCCTAAAACTAGTTTTATTTACAAATTTCCATGAATTTCAATTTAGGGTTCATACCCATTTATTGTTATTTGAAGATTATAATGTTTTAAGTATTTTTGATGTTGAATTACATATCTACTTTCATAAATTGATGCATATGATTATATTTTCCGGATTTTAAGTTGAATTATGTATATTTACATTATCAAACATGGTCATTATAATGTTTTGATATGAATTTGAAGCATGGGTTATCAAGCCCTAGTTGAATATTGTTATTTCAAGAATGATTATGCTTTTAAGCATCCCATGATATGATTTTGACAGCTTTGAATATCGATTTGATCTTTTGATCTTTAGCTAAGATATGGAATCCTCTTTACAACTTAAATTCAGTTTTGAATGAACAGATGCACAGTTAGCTTTCAGTACGAAACATTATGATTCTTAAAGTGGATTTTCCTACAGAATGAGCATATAATTAAGGGAACAGTATTTAGCACCGAACGAAAAGTGTGGGTTTAGCGTATCCTACTTTCCTAGAACTACGAGCCAAAGTATGTATAGATTTAGTATTCCCATTTCTATATGGATGACAGTTACAGATGTGATCACTTAGCTCAGGTTATACTCCTTGGCAAGAGTGTGACATCTCTACCCAACATGAGGTTTTCCTCTTAGGGGAACGAGACGTTGGAATCCATGATAGCTCACATGGTTTATCTCGGTTAAGCGAACCTCTCTGCTAGTAAAAGTAAATATCAGCTTTTGAGTAAATTTCCCTAATAGAAAAGATCATCAGAATAGTTTTTAAAGTATTTTTCCTACAATCTATGAGAAAAGAATGACAGGAAATAGCTCAGTTTTTAGACTTGAAATGTGATGGCTTACCAGTTTTATTCAGTATGTTTTATTGTTCACGAGCTATGATTTTTTTAGCTTCCAGTTATTCCAGCCATGTGAGTCATTACATACAACATGCTTATTCTATAATTTTTTATAACATTAAGATATTTATTTACTATTTATTCACCCCCATATATTAGTACATCCTTAAAGTACTGATCCACATATATGTCTATGTGCTACATTGTCTCATAATGTAGGTTCAGGTGCTTAGTCTCAGCAATGTGAGTGATTTCGGGCATCTCTATCTACATCCCTACAGTTGGTGAATCCTCATGGTTTGAGGGCCCATTTATCCAGACTTCCAGCTTTCATATTATTTGATTTATTGTTTACAGTTTGGTCTGAGTCAATTGGAGGTTTGTCCAATGGCTCTCTAGTTTATTAGTAGTAGAGGCTTGTCGGACTGCTAGCTATTTTCCAGACTTTCAGTATTTGTTATTTAGACAGTGTCTTCAGTTTATTCTAGTTCTGTTTTGATATAATAAAATATCATTACTTGATTAGTTTATCTTGAAATGAGTTACAGAACTAGTAGCGGGCTTACAAGGTTAGATTGAGGCTACTCGTAGTTTTGAGCACCATATGATATCTCGGGACCAGGTTTCGAAGTGTTACAAACTTGGTATAAAATAATAAGTCTTAGAGAGTCCTAGGGAGTCAGACAAGCCACGTTATGTAGAGTCTTGATCATGGGTGTGAAGCGCGCCACATTTATAAGCAAGAGGCTACGGAAAGTTTTAGGAAAATCATCTCTTTCTTTTATAATCCATCGTGCTTACAACTATCTCTATCTTCTAATAACTCATGCTCTTTCATGATAGATTATGCCTCTTCTTAGAGCTAATGCCCGTAGGAATGATAACTAGTCACCCCGGCTTGTTGATCCTTTGAATGATAATATGTCTCATGCCGAATTTCGAGCTACCTTTCAGGCGTTAGCCTAAGTTGTGACTTCTAATGTTCATGCCAATAATTAGGTTGCAATTACATATTAGCAAGAAGGTGATTTATTTGCTCCATACTTCACGACTTCTTGAGGATGAATCCACCCAAATTCTTTGAGTCAAAGGTAGGTGAGAACCCACAGTTGTATCTTGATAAGGTGAAAAAGATCTTCCAAGTTATGCATATTACTGAAGGGGAGAGTGTATGATTGGCTTCTTATAGGTTGAAGAATGTTGCTTATGATTGGGTTGTTATGTAGAAGAAAGGTAGGGGTGAGGGTGTAGCTCCCATAAGTTGGCAGGTATTTTAGGATGCTTTCTTAGATAGGTTATTTCCACATGAGTTGCAGGAAGTAAAGATTAAGGAGTTCATAAACCTAAGGCAGGGCTCAATGACAGTGAAGGATTACTGCCTTAAGTTCAACCAGTTATCTAAGTATGATCCTGAGTTGATAGCTGACACTAGATCTAGTATGAGTAAGTTTATTACTAGAGTGTCTGGATCGGTAGTCAAAGAGTGCAGGACTGCCATGGTTATTGGAGATACAGATCTTTATAGATTGATGACTTATGCCCAACAAATTGAGGAATAAAAGTTAAAAGGAACGGATAGAAGAAATAAGAAGGATAGAACTAGGAAGTTTAAGTATGGTCTATCAAGGTATGCAGGGGCAAATCATTTACAGTTTTAGAGTCATTTGCCTTTTCCAGCACCATCTTCAGTTATGCCCCCGCACCCAGAACCAAGAAGGAATAGTAAGATAAGACTTTTATGTCCAGATCTCAGAATAGTATGGGTGGAAAGCCTAGTTATCCTTCATGCCCTAGAGGCGGTAAAAATTATCCCGATGAGTTCTTGTTAGGACAAAAAAGTTGTTTTGGGTGTGGTCAGTTAGGCCATGATATCAAGGAATGCCAGTATGCTAAGCAAGGAAGTAGGGATGTTTGTCCCCAGACTCAGGCTACTAGTGCACTAGGTCCCATAGCTCGCCCAATCCCTCCTTAGGGCGCATCATCCAGTACCAATGACAATCAGCGTCCGAATCAATTCTGTGCTTTACCATCTTACCAAGAGAAGAAGAGCTCCCCAAATGTTGTTACTGGTATGATTCGTGTCTTTCATTTTGATGTTTACATTTTGTTGGACCCTAGGTCGAGTTTCTTTTATGTGACCCCATTAACTGCAGTCAATTTTGAAATAGGTCCTGAAAAGATCCCTGAGCCTTTCTTGGTTTCTACTCCAGTGGGTGAGTCAGTTGTTGCCAAACAGATCTATAGGAAATGTCTCATTATTGTCCTTCATAAGATCATATTAGAAGATTTGATAGAAGTACACATGGTTGACTTTCACCTTATTCTTGGTATAGATTGGCTCCATTCTTGTTATGCATCCATAGATTGTCGTACCCGAGGGGTGAAGTTCTAGTTTCTTAATGTGTCAGTCATTGAGTGGAAAGGCAATTCAGTTTCTCCCAAGAGTTATTTCATATCATATTCTAAGGCTAAAAGGTTGATATCTAGAGGGTGCATCTATCATCTAGTTTGAGTTAAAGACACTAAGTCAGAGAATCCCACAGTTCAGTCTGTCCAAGTAGTCAATGAATTTTCTGATGTATTTCCCAAGGATTTGCCAGGGGTACCTCTCGATAGGAAAATAGAATTTGGAATTGATTTTCTTCCTGATACTCAGCTCATCTCTATTCCTCCATATTGTATGGCTCCTGCCGAGCTTAAAGAGTTGAAAGAAAAACTGAAAGACCTCTTACATAAGGGTTTCATAAGGCACAGTGTTTCTCCATCGGGTGCTCCCGTCCTATTCGTACATAAGTAATAAGGCTCTTTATGAATGTGCATCGACTATCGTCAGTTGAATAAAGTCACAGTTAAAAACAGATAACCTCTTCCCAGAATCGATGACTTGTTTGATCAACTCCAAGGTGCAAGTTATTTCTCCAAGATAGACCTTAGATCCGACTATTGACAGCACTCAAGTACATACGAAAGTGTACGTGGTCTTATCAAGTAGTAAAATGGCTTCAACAAAGCCCAAGTATCGATCTCTCAGGGACTTGCGTTCGCCGACTATCAAATTTTTGTTTAACAATTGAGAAAAAGTAAACAAAAAGAGAGTTTGTACAACAACAACAATAACAAAAAACCCAATGTATTCCCACACAGTGGGGTCTGGGGAGGGTAAGATGTACGCAGTCCATAACACTACCTCTGGAGAAGTAGAAAGGTTGTTTCCGATAGACCCCCGGCTCAAGACAAGGATAATAAATAAATTCATAATAAAGCATGGAACAAAATGACAAGACATAAATACGGCACCCCTAAGGAAAAATAAACAAGGAATATTAAAGAAATTCATAATAAAGCCTGCAAAAAGTTGTCCTAACAAGAATAATACACCTACCAAGTAATGCCCTACCCCAACGACCCAAACTGGCACTATTCTTCTATCCTAATCCCTATCCTCTAGATCTTTCTATCTAGGGTCATGTCCTCAATGAGTTGTAATTGCTTCATGTCCCCCCTGATTTCCTCTCTCCAATATTTCTTCGGTCTACCCCTACCCCACCTGAAATCATCCAATGCTAGCCTCTCACACCTACAAACCGGGGCATCCATGTCTCTTCTCATCACGTGACCAAACCATCTCAATCAGATTTCCTATATCTTGTCCTCCACCGAAGCCACTCCAACCTTTTCCCGAATAGTCTCATTCCGAACTCTATCACCCCTAGTAAGCCCACACATCCAATGCAACATCCGTATTTCCGCCACCCTCAATTTTTGAATATGAGAGTTCTTGACTGGACAACACTCCGCTCTATATAAAATGGACGGACGGACTACCACCCTGTAGAATTTGCCTTTAATCTTGGGCGGCACCTTCTTATCATACAACACCCCCGAGCCGAGCTTCCACTTCATCCATCCTGCCCCAATACGGTGGGAGACATCCTCGTCAATCTCACCATTCCCTTGAATCATGTCCCTAAGATACTTGAAACTATCTGTCTTACAAACCACCTAGGAATCCAACCTAACAACCATCTCATTTTCCTGCCTCAAGTCATCAAACTTATATTTCAAATATTCTGTCTTGCTTCTACTCAACCTGAACCCTTTAGACTCAAGGGTCTGCCTCCACACCTCTAATTTAGCATTCATTCCTCCCCTCGTCTCATTGATCAAAACTACATCATCTACGAAAAGCATACACCAAGGCACCTCACCTTGAATACGTCACGTCAACACATCTATCACCAAAGTAAACAAAAATGGTCTAAGAGTAGATCCCTAGTGCAACCCTGTCAAGACAGGAAAATGCTCAGAATCTTATCCCGCTATCATCATTTGGGTCTTAGCTCCATCATACATGTCCTTGATTGCTCTGATATACGCCATCGAGACCCCACTCACCTCCAAGCATCTCCAAAGAACCTCGCTAGGAACTTTGTCATACACTTTCTCCAAGTCGATAAAGACCATGTGCAGATCCTTCTTCCTTTCCCTATATTGTTCCACCAGTCTCCGCACTAGGTGAATTGCCTCCGTTGTCGAACGCCCGGGCATAATCCAAACAGGTTCTCCGAGATAGACACTATCCTTCTTAACCTCAACTCGACCACTCTCTCCCAAATCTTCATAGTGTGGCTCAATAAATTAATACCCCTATAATTGTTGCAACTCTAAATGTCACTCTTGTTTTTATATAGAGGGATCACAGTACTCTATCTCCAAGCCTCGGGTATTTTCGCTGACCTGAAAATGTTGTTAAACAAATAAGTCAACCATCTCAAGCTAGCCTCACCAGAAAACTTCCAAAAATCCACAGAAATCTCATCAGGCCCCGTCGTCCTACCCCTGCGCATCCTGTGAACAGCATCTCTGACCTCCTCTACCTTAAAATGTCTACAATAAATAAAATCACGACACTCCTCTAAGTGCTCCAGCTCCCCTAACACAATAACTCTATCCCCTTTATCATTCAATAACCTATCAAAGTGCGACTACCATCTCTTCTTAATGTGACCATCCTGCACCAACACACTACCATCCTCCCCCTTAATGTACTTCACCTGATCGAGGTCATGACCCTTCCTCTCTCTATCCTTAGCAAGCCTAAACAACCTCTTTTCCCCTTCTTTCTCCTCCAACCCCGTATACAAGCTCTCAAACACTACCGTTTTGGCCACCGTAACTACTAACTTAGCCTTCTTCCTAGCTATCTTGTACTCCTTCCAATTAGCCCGCTTCTCATCTTCATTCTTTCTCTCAACCAACTTAGTATACGCTCCCTTCTTCATCTTCACTTTCTTCTTAACTTTTTCATTCTACCACCAATCCCCCCGACGATGACCAGCGCGACCCCTGGAAATACCCAATACCTCACTAGTAGACTCCTGGATGCATCTAGCCACCTTATTCCACATACCATCTATGTCCCCTCTAAACTCCCACACCCCTATTCCCACCACCTTCTCCTCTATATCCTATGCAGTTGCCGGCATTAAGCCACCCCACTTAATTCTTGGTCTACCTTCCTTACCTCTTCTCTTCTTATCTTTCTTAATACCCAAGTCCATTACCAAAAGTCTATGCTGGCTCAAAAGATTCTCACTCAAAATGACTTTACAGTCCTTACACAACACCCTATCCCCTCTCCTAAGCAGCAAAAAGTCAATTTAGGTTTTGGCTATCGCACTTTGGAATGTGATCAAGTGATCGTCCTTCTTCAGGAAGCTCGAATTCATCACTACCAACCCAAAGGACCTTGCAAAATCCAACAGGGCAGCTCTCTTTTTATTTTTCTCCCCAAAACCAAAACCACCATGCACATCGCCAAAGCCTCCCGGTAACGCCCCAATGTGCCCATTGAAGTCCCCTGCTATAACAATCTTCTCAGAACTAGGCACTCTTCTTACCACCTCATCCAAAGCCTCCCAAAATTGCCTCTGTTCCTCCCCATCCAAGCCCACCTGCGGTGCATAAATACTACACACACTCAGAGTAAACCCCTCAATGACCAACTTAACAGTCATCAACCTATCGCTAATCCTCTTAACCTCCACTACCTGCCCTCTAAGCTCTTCATCCACTAAGATGCCAATACTGTTCCTACGCCTCTCGCTACCAGAGTACCAAAGTTTGTAACCATCTACATCCCTAGCCTTAGCCCCTACCCACTTAGTCTCCTGTACACACGCGATATTGATCCTCCTCTTTCTAAGAATCTTTACCAGCTCTATAGACTTACTCTAAAGAGTCCCTATATGCCAAGACCCCACCCAAAAAAGAGTGGAGTCTTACACGCAAAAAGAGAGTTTGTAATTTTGTAAATTAAAAATAAAATAAAATAAATAATGCGTAAAAATAAAATTATTGAAAAATCAATGGAGAAAAGCCCAGGGTTAAAGCACTCCAAAAAATCATACTATGTTATTGAATTTCATTTGTTAAGTTGTTTATCTTGGTTGTTGATTCGCAGGGTTAATTGCATGATCATGGTTTCCCAACCTATAATTTTTTACCTAATATGGAAATTACAGCTACATCGTTGAGCGGGGATGTAAGAATCCAATTAAGTTAATTAAAGCTATCATCCTACGTATGAATCAAGTAAGACATCTAAGTACATCCCTATCCTAGATGGTAAGTTTAATTCTTTATTTTATAATAGAAGAAAAACTCAAACTTTGTTTATTCCTATGTTCTATCTCCCTATTCCCTCTTCCGAGATCAAAAGGTCGACAATATATATATTTTATGGGTATCAATCTATAAAATAATTAAAACAAGAATAAACAAACAACCAAATATGATAAGCAAAATTAACGAATTTAATTCAAAATAATAGTACTCATGTTCTTGGGTTTAACTTCGGAAAAAGGATTTTTAGCTGATAATATTTATAATCATGATCCAATTAATTGAATACATTATATAAAAAATTAAATACTAATTAAAATAATAAAACCTAATAAAATCGTATAGCAGCCTCCACAATTTTTCACCGTAACTGTCCCAGGTGTCGTCCACCGCTTCAATTTTCTCCAATTAATCCCCAATGGTGTCCAGGTGTTTTGGTATAAATAAATAATCAAAATTTGACCAGCTGTCCAAGAATATAATATTCTCCCCTTATTATTGTGGGATTTGGAAAGATTGCACGGATATCCAGAAAAGATTCCCTCTTTTTCCCTCAATGTGCCATGCAAATTGGAATTAAAATAGGACAAAATCACCGTGTCGGCAGAATTTAAATTGTTGTGCTTAACACATTGATGTGACACATCATCGAATGCATCGCTGGACTAGTTGGACTGGAAATGTCGACGCGACGCGTCAACTCACTAGAATTTGCTTCCAAAATTTTGGCTAAGTGTTTAATATCCTATCCTTTTTCCATATCTTTTGTAGTGTATTTTCAATGAATTTTTGGCCTTTAAATCATCAATATATCATCGTATTCAGCTCACGAAGTCTCCTACAATATCATGCACCACAAATTAAAGATCAAAATAACTCAATATTCTCAACGACGAATCAAAACACGAGCTAATCAAATTGAACTTTGCACATTACAAGCAAGTTATTCCACTCATAATTATATATTTAAATCATTTGGAATAAATTAAATACATTAGAATCCACCGAAGCCAACTAGACACACACCTAGCTCAAGCTAGTAAAACTAGTTTTCCCGGTTGAACTCTAAATAACTCATTTAAGTACAAACTTGTTTGAAAAATACTTTGGACTTTGTAATCACACACTTGGACACTTAAATGCTTATTTATATCAATATGAACATGTTAAGCACATAAATTTCTCTCAAAACAAGGCAAAATAAGCTAGAATAATGATACCAAAGTGTATAAAATCACCTCTGATCATCACTCCGCACTTAAATCCTTGTTCGTCCTCGAACAACTATTTACTCTAAGCATAAAAATCTGAGGTGACGCTACACTTCTATTAAATACAAAACACTCAATCTAGTACTACAATGACTACATAGAATGCAAGTTTCTACACTAAGCATGTTATACACAATGGAAAGCTCAAGAACACTACTTCGAAACATCCTAGACTCAATAATTGACTCACCTAAGTGGCAAACTCATGCTTATTATTCAATAAAGGACATCATAAAAATCACCGACATTCATCAAACATGTTCCCTCACTACAAGAGAGTTACCCATAAACACTCACAATAATGTAATTTATAACAATGGGTACAAAAATTAAATTACGCTCACTCTCACAAGGTATTCACAAGTTACACATAATGAACCATAGGCTTGCGTATAATGCTCTACTAATATTAGAATGTCAAGTATAGGATCAAATAGGTCTTTTCTGAATTGTAATGTAGGCTAAGGGACAGGTAAGAACTATTTTCGCCAAGAATAGTGACTAACCTCTATAAGCACTTTAATACAACACTTTATGCAATTAAGACCACTCTTCAACAATCAAACTACACCCTTTTTCACTACCCCTTTCTCCTGTTTTTCATCCCATCTTTTTTAAGAATTTTCACAAACACATAGTGAGCGCATTGTTTATTCCTTCAAGATTCAATTTCTCTCATTTTTTTAATCATAAAAATCTTTCTAACACCATTTATATCACTCCCAATCATCACACAACAAATATAAATACCAATAACTATTACCTTGTGGCATCAATTTCACCTTTTTCTTGTTCAATTTCTCAAACTCCTTACTAAATTATTTTTTTTTCAATTAAAGCACTTAGGAGCTTTTTGGATCAAATTATGGTCTATCAAAGAAGGGGGGTTAGGCTACATATGAGGCTACTAAATAAAATAAGCTAAAGGCTCAATGGGGTTTAACTAGGATGATGCACAAGGGTAGGTAAAAAGAAGGTATAAAACACGACTATCAAAGAAATGTCTATATCATCTCCTAAACCCACATTCTTTACTTCGCTTTGCACACACACCGAGCAAGTTCTAGACATCACATGCAACAATGAATTTACAAAATTCTCACACGCACATGGAACTTTCTCAACTTAATAGGATCATCATAGACTCCCAGCCAAATAATAACACAAATTCAAATTTAAGCCAACAAGTAAAAGAGTCATAAACATGAGCCTAGAAGTCTCAAGACTAGTAATTCACTCAATCAACATGTTTTTACCAACAAACCCACTTGCACCATGTAATAAAAAATAGCACCAATAAGAATATCTTACAAAAAAATTAAAAAATAAATAAATTGAGCCAAATTTTGAAAATTTCTCCACCCCCACTTAAAAATCTACTTTGTTCCCAAAGTGAATTTTAAAGGTAAGAGATAGAAATGCTCCCTAAGGCCTCTAGGCCTAGATAGTACCATCTTCCCACATAAAAGAGGTCCGTGGGAACCCTACACTCAGTCTTCGCCATGCTTCAAGCTCAAGTTTATGGTACTCAGATTTCCTATTAACCTATGACTCAACCAAAAAAAAACTATGTGAAAAACTAAAAAATTAAAAATAAAACATACCTAATTAACTTGGGTTGCCTCCCAAGAAGTGTCTGATTTAGTGTCGCGGCACGACCCAATTAACTTTTTCCTCCACCTTAAGGATATGAATTTCACCCCTAACTTAGCATCCATTTTTTGCCTCGCTCATAGGGTAGTGGTACAATGATTAAGGAACCGAGTAATGAATTATGCATGATAAACCACTCGGCCTTGAAGTGAGGTGTGTTCTTTTGTTGCTTATCCGGTGTAAAATCAAGAATATAGGATTCTTGTTCCTCATTATCACACTCTTCTACTACTTTAAATGATTCCACAGACAAGATATCATCTAAACATAATATAAAAAATGCTTTGAATGAGGCCCAACAAATCCTACTTCTAAATTTACACTATCCTCAACACCTTTACTCTTATTCACCTTCTTAATTTCAATCTTAAGAGAAAGATGACAACTGAGTGGTTGTGATTCATATGGTGGTGGTAGTACCTCCTTAACAATTTCAGCAATTTCAATTTTTGAGTACTCAGACCTCCTCAAATTGTCAGCAACTTTGTCTTCAATAGGTTGGGAAGTCAACTCTGCATCTACCTCCTTAGTTGACTTTGAAGGTTCTTCATTGAGCTCTGTACCACTCCTTAAAGTAATTTCAATTACTTGTTCACTGTCACTTGACAAATTACCTTGAGGTCTGGTATTATTTACCTATTGCACTTGCCCTATCTACCTCTGTATATTCTTTATGACAATCTGCTAACTCTCTAGAATGGCCCCATTACTCCTCATATCTACTATCAATTGTGCTTGATTAGCTAGAAGTTATTTCATCATCTCTTCCAAATTGCTAGTTTGAATCTAGGCCTGGTAACTCTGAACCTACGATTGCTGAAACTGCTGCGGCTGATTGTAGTCATTTATATAGTATTGACTTAGATCATAGCCCACAAACATTACTGAATCAAGGTTGAAACACACATATCTTCAGAATGACCACTATTGCCACAAACTATACACCATATAGAATCGTCATCACTCGAAAACCATCTATCCCAGGCTGCCACGTCAAGAAGTGTGATAAAAAGAGAAATAAAAAAAATAAAAAAGAAACTAAAAAAACAAAAACTATTTACCACTTAATATAAAAAGCTAAAAATAAGATAGTTTCCTAGTTACAAGTCCCCGGCAACGACGCCAAAAACTTGACAGCGCCCAAGCGCACACGTAAGTGTACATGGTCCTATCAAGTAGTAAAGTGGCTTCGAGAAAGCCCAAGTATCGATCTCTTAGGGACTTCCATTCGCCGACTATCCAATTTTAGTTTAACAATTGAGAAAAAGTAAACAAAAAGATAGTTTGTAATTTTGTAACTTAAAAATAAAATAAAATAAATAATGCATAAAAATAAAATTCTTGGAAAAATCAATGGAGAAAAGCATATGGTTAAATCACTTCGAACAATCATACTATGTTATTGAATTTCATTCGTTAATTTGCTTATCTTGGTTGTTGATTCGTAGGTTAATTGTATGATCATGGTTTCCCAACCTATAATCTTTTACCTAATATGGATATTACAACTACATCATTAAGTGGGGATGTAAGAATCCAATTAAGTTAATTAAAGCTATCATCCTATGTATGAATCAAGTAAGCATCTAAGTACATCCCTGTCCTAGACGTTAAATTTAATTCTTTATTTTATAAATGAATAAAAATCCAAACTTTATTTATTCCTATGTTCTATCTCCCTATTCCCTCTCTTGAGATCAAATGGTCGACAATATATGTATTTTATGGGTGATCAATCCATAAAATAATTAAAACAAGCGTAAAAAACAACCAAATGTGATAAGCAAAATTAACGAATTTAATCCAAAATAATAGTACTCATGTTCTTGGCTTTAAGCCTGAAAAGAGAGTTTTTAGCAGATAATATTCATAATCACAATCCAATTAATTTAATACATGCTATGAAAAATTAAAGACTAATTAAAATAATAAAACCTAATAAAACCATGTAGCAGCCTCCACAATTTTTCACCGTAACCGTCCCAGGTGTCATTCATCACTTCAATTTTCTCCAATTAATCCCCAATGTTGTCTAGGTGTTTTGATATAAATAAATAATAAAAAATTATGTTTTATTATGAGTTTGTTTATTATTCTTTGTCTTGAGTCGAGGGTCTATCGAAAATAGTCTTCCTACCTCTTCGGAGGTAGTGGTATGGACGACGTACATTTTACCCTCCCAAGACCCTACTGTGTGGGAATACACTAGGTTTATTGTTGTTGTAAATAATCAAAAGTTGACCAGCTGTCCAACAATATAATATTCTCCCCTTATTTTTGTGGGATTTGGAAATATTGCACAGATATCCAAAAAAGATTTCCTCTTTTTCCCTCAATGTGCCATGCAAATTGGAATTAAAATAGGACAAAATCACTGTGTTGGCAGAATTTAAATTATTGTACTTAACACATCGACGCAACGCATCATCGAACACGTCGTTGGACTAGTTGTATTGGAAAATGTTAACGCGACGCGTTGACTCACTGAAATTTTCTTTTAAAATTTTAGTTAAGTGTTGAACGTCCTATCCTTTTCTCATGCCTTTTGTAATGTATTTTCAAAGAATTTTTAGCCTTTAAATCATCAATATATCTCCATATTCAGCTCACAAAGCTTCCTACAATATCATACACCACAAACTAAAGATCAAACCAACTCAATATTCCCAACGACGAATCAAAACATAAGCTAAGAAAAGGCAAATTCGCAATAATCTTCCACTTATTATTTCGACTCTTGACTTAATCAAATTGAACTTTGCACATTACAAACAAGTTATTCCACTCATAATTATATATTTAAACCATTTATAATGAATTAAATATATTAGAATCCATCGAAGCCAACTAGACATACACCTAGCTCAAGCTAGTAAAACTAATTTTTTGGGTTGAACTCTAAATGACTCATTTAAGTACAAACTTGTTTGAAAAATACTTTGGACTTTGTAATAGCACACTTGGACACTTAAATGCTTATTTATATCAATATGAACACATTAATCACATGAATTGCTCTCAAAAGAAGGCAAAATAATCTAGAATAATGATACCAAAGTGTATAAAATCACCTCAGATCTGCTATCATCAGCTTCGAGTAAGGGAATGTGATATCCTAAAAATAGCTTTTAGAACCCGTTATGGTCATTTTGAATTTCAAGTCATGTATTTCGGGCTAACAAATGCCCCAGCAGCCTTCATGGACTTGATAAATCGTGTGTTTAAACAGTACCTGGACATGTTTGTCATAGTCTTTATTGATGATATCTTTGTCTATTCTCATAGTGATGATGATCATGCAAACCATCTTAGAATTATGTTGCAAACTCTTAGAGATCACCAGTTGTTTTCCAAATTCAATAAGTGTGAATTTTGGCTAAGGTCAGTAGCTTTTCTCAGTCATGTTATTTCCACTGATGGCATTAGAGTTGGTCCCCAAAAGACAGAAGTCGTGAGAAACTAGCCTAGACCTATCTATCCATCAGACATCAAAAGTTTCTTGGGTTTAGCTGGCTATTACAGAAGGTTTGTTGAGGTGTTTTCATCTATTGCGTCTCTTATGACCCGATTGACTCAGAAGAAAGACAAGTTTCAGTGGTCCGATTCTTGTAAGAAGAGTTTTCAAGAGTTGAAGACTAGACCCACTTCAGCCCTAGTTTTAGCATTACTTGATGTATTTACGGAACACAAAAGTTTACAGTATGTATTTATGCAGAGAGAGTTAAATCTTTATCAAAGAAGGTGGCTAGAATTATTGAAAGATTATGACATGAGTGTTTTGGCCCTTAGTATCCTGTCTATGGGTATTGTTGCTCACATGGAGAGTGATAAGGAGGAGATAGTTTGGGAAGTTCATCGATTGGCTAGATTAGGTGTTCATTTGGTTAATTCGGCTAAGGGTAGCGTTTGGATGCAGAGTAGTGTAGAATCTTCCTTAGTTTCTAAGGTGAAGGAGAAACAAGATCAGGATCCCATCTTAGTTAAGTTAAAAGAGTCAGTTAGAGAGAAGAAAGTAGAGGTTTTCTCCTAAGAGGGAGATGGCATGTTGAGATACCAAGGTAGACTATGTGTACCATGCATTGAAGAATTGTGACAACAGATTTTGGCTGAAGGGCATGGTGCGTGTTACTCCATTTATCCTGGTGCTACTAAGATGTACCAATAGTTGTGGGAGATCTATTGGTAGAGTGTTATGAAGAAAGATATTGCTGAATTCGTAGCTAAATATTCAGTTTGTTAACAGGTTAAGGTGGAGAACCAAAGGCCTGGTGGTACTTTACAAGAGATCAGTATTCCCACTTGGAAGTGGGAAGAAGTGAACATGGATTTTGTAATAGGGTTACCTTGTTCGCGATGTCAGTATGACTCGATTTGGGTTATAGTAGACAAGTTGACTAAATCAAACCATTTCCTGCTAGTTCATACGTCCTACTCAGCTAAAGATTATGCTAAGTTGTATATTAGAGAGTTGGTTAGATTGCGAGGAGTTCCGTTGTCTATTATTTCAGATATGGGTACTTAGTTTACCTCTCACTTATGGAAAGCCTTCCAGAAGGGTTTTGGTACCCAAGTTCACCTTAGTTCAGCTTTTCATCCTCAGATAGATGGTCAGGAAAAGAGCACTATTCAGACTCTAGAAAATATGTTGAGGTCATGTATGCTCAATTTTAAGGGTAGTTGGGATAAGCATTTGACTTTGATTGAGTTTTTCCTACAATAACAGTTACCATGATAGCATTCAGATGGTCCCATTTGAGAAACTTTATGGGAGGAGATGTAGATCACCTATCGGTTGGTTCGAAGTAGGTGAGGCCATATTGTTAGGGATAAATATGGTGTTAGAAGCTATGAAGAAGGTACAGTTAATTTGAGAAAGGTTGAAAATAGCTCAGAGTCGTCAGAAGTCGTATGCAGATGTGAGAAAAAGAGATGTAGAGTTCAGCGGTGGTGATTTAGTTTATTTGAAAGCTTCACCCATGAAAGGGGTGAAGAGATTTGGCAAAAATGGGAAGCTTAGTCCCTGCTATGTTGGTCCCTACAGGATATTGAGTCCCATTAGGAAGGTGGCATATGAGCTTAAGTTACCTACAGATTTATCATTGTACATCCTGTATTCCATGTGTCCTTGTTAAAGAAGTGTATTGGTGATCCAGCGGTTGTAGTACCCTTAGACAACACAGATATTCATGCTATCCTCTCATATGAAGAGATCCCCGTTGAGATTCTTGATCGTCAGATTCGTAGACTAAGGAACAAAGAAGTTCCCTTGGTCAAGGTTCTTTGGTGTAATCAATCCGTTGAGGGAGCCACTTAAGAAGAAGAAGCAGATATGTAAACCAAGTACCCTCATCTTTTTGCTGAAGATTTAGATTCAGTTCAAGGTAATAAGTTTCCTAAGATAATCTCTTTTCATTCCAAGTTTCAGCTTTATATAGCCATCCATTCGATAGTCCTTGCATTTGCAAATCAGTTTAGTCATGCTTTCAGTTGTGTATGCTAGTTATAGCCTCAGCTTTCAGTATCTCAGCTTTTTTAGTCACATTCGAGGATGAATGTTCCCAAGGGAGAGATATTGTAATACCCAAAATATTTTTAGCTCAATCTAACCCTTATTACGTACTTATAGCACTTATAATCTGAAAGGTAAAGTTAAGAGTTGAGGGACTTAGTCATTTTGACTCCCTTACAACTTTAAAGATTTTTAAGTTGACCTTCTAAGCTTTGAGATAATAATTTTTTATTTAAATTATATTCAGGGGTGAAAATAGCATGTCTCAAAATTTTTGGATGAGGATTGGATTGCATTTGAATTGGAAAAATAGTAGCTCACCGCGATTAGGCCATGTCAAGATGAGTATCGCAGTAAGGAGGCCATCACATCGCGGTGGAGGCCAAATCAGCCTTTGTCAATTTTCAGAGGGTCACCACGACTACACCGCATCACGGTGAACCCCAAAACAGAAATTGTTATAATCCAGTGAGTCAACGCGATTCCACCGCGTCGCAGTAGATATCGCGATGACCCACTTACTGTGTCATGGTGGGACCTTAATCGGCGTCCCAGTTACGGATTTTAAATTCCAAGGGCAGTTAAGTATTTTGCCCACATCCCCAAATCATGAAAACAGAAGATTAATCATAATATTGAGCAAAATATGCTCATTGCTCATCAAATCCCTCTCAATTAAAACCCTAGGCTTCAATATTCAACTACAAGAATCCCCAAAATTCCACCATTCTTTTCTCAAAATAGTTCAAAATTCAAGGCTGCCAATTCAAGAATTCCAAGAATCAATCTTCAAGAGAACAAATAGGATCTTAAAACCAAACGTCTTCATCTAGTTCATCAATTAAGGTATATGGGATTTTGAACAAGGATAAATCTTTCATTCCTGTGCCCAAAACTAGTTTTATTTACAAATTTACATGATTTTACATGAATTTTAATTTAGGGTTCATACCCATTTATTGCTATTTGAAGATTATGATGTTTTAAGTGTTTTTTATGTTGAATTACATGTCTACTTTCACAAATTGATGCGTATGATTATATTTTCCATATTTTTAGTTGACTTGTGTATATCTACATTATCAAGCATGAGCATTATGATGTTTTGATATGAATTTGAAGCATGGGTTATCAAGCCCTAGTTGAATATTGTAATTTCAAGAATGATTATGCTTATAAGCATCCCATGAAATGATTTTGACTGCTTTGAATATCGATTTGATCTTTTGATCTTTAGCTAAGATATGGAATCCACTTTACAGCTTAAATTCAATTTTGAATGAACAGATGCATAGTTTGCTTTTAGTATGAAACATTATGATTCTTAAAGTGGATTTTCCTACAGAATGAGCATATAATTAAGGGAGTAGTATTTAGCACCGAGCACGAAGTGTGGGTTTAGCGCATCCTACTTTTCTAGAATTACGAGCCAATGTAGGTACAGATTCAGTATTCCCATTTCTATATAGATGGTAGTTACATATGTGATCACTTAACTCAGGTTATACTCATTAGCAAGAGTATGTCACCTCTCCCCAATGTGAGGTTTTTCCCTTAGGGGAATGAGATGTTAAACTCCATGAATACTCACATGGTTTATGTCGGTTAAGAAAAACTCCCTACTAGTAAAAGTAAATAAATAGCTTTTGAGTAAATTTCCCTAACAACAAAGATTTTCAGAATAGTTTTTAAAGTACCTTTACTACAGTCTTAGAGAAAAGAATGACAGATAACAAGTCAGTTTTTAGACTTGAAATGTGATGGCTGACCAGTTTTATATAGTATGTTTTATTGTTCATGAGCTATGATTTTCTTAGATTTTAGTTATTCCATCCATGTAAGTCATTAAATACAGTATGCATATTCTATAAATTTTTATAACATTAAGATATTGATTTAATGTGCTTTCACCCCCATATACTCAGTACATCCTCAAAGTACTGATCCACATATATGTCTATGTGCTATATTATCTCATAATATAGGTTCAGGTTCTCAATATCAGCAACGTGAGTGATTTCGGGCATCTCTATCTATATCCCTATAGTTGGTGAGTCCTCATGGTTCGAGGGCCCATTTATCCAGACTTCCAGCTTTTATAGTATTTGATTTATTATTTATAGTTTAGTCTGAGTCAGTTGGTGGTTTGTCCCAATGGATCTCTAGTTTATTAGTAGTAAAGGCTTGTCGGACTACTAGCAGTTTTCAGACTTTTAGTATTTGTTATTCAGACAGCGTTTTCAGTTTATCCCAGTTCAGTTTTGATATAATACAACATTATTACTTGATTAGTTTATCTTGAAATGAGTTACAAACCTAGTAGCAGGCTTATAGGGTTAGCTTGAGGCTACTCGTAGTCTTGAGCGCCGTGTGACATCTCGGGACCAGGTTTCGGGGAGTTACATCCTCTTAAATAAAAAACAATATACATATAATCCCCCACTCATGCACACGATCATAAATAATTATTCAATTTCATGATGAAGTTCACATAAGCCCCCACACGGGTAACACAAAATAAACAACAATTTTGATAACAATAAATCGCGGACTACCCAAATCTTACTTGATCCATACATTAAGCCTCATCAACTAACACAACTCTATTTATATTTTAAGCGTCTTGTAAACATCAATCATTTCATCAAATAACAATAATAAGAGAATCATCTCCTAAAAAATCACTAAAACTTCATTTATTAAGTCTACAAAATATGGTTCATGCACTAAATTAGGTATCCACTATCAATTATTCAATATCAGTGAGTTAACTTTTAACAATTTACTCTAAATATATTCACAAGTAACAATACTAACTAAGATAAACATCTAAATAACTATGACCCATCAAAAGACACATTACCGGCAGAGATGTTCGCCATTTCACTTAAGTGGGAAACCCAATCCTGAGTGATACACAAAATACAACAAATGAGCATACAACACATAAACACTTTGAAAAAGTCAAGGTACATCTCAACTATCCTCAAATCAAAACATGGTCTGCGGAAGCTTGACTCCCTATAATCAACTCCAAAATTTGTCCAATCTAATCAAGTATGGCATCTACAAGTCAAAAGTAAGCTAATGATCCCCTATTTAAGACGGGTCCAAACTGAGTTTGAAAATAACAGGGATAAAATCAAAATTTTATTTTAGAAATATATTTCTCGAGATTAAAGATATCTAGAGTTGAAAACCCACGTGAAAATAAATTTAAAATGAGATTCAAATCGAAGAAAAATTATTTTAAAGTTTTTTCAAAAAAAATCTCAAAATTTCATGTCAAAATCAAGATTAAAGAGTGTTTTTGATGTTTTGATTCAATGTAAAGTAATGAAAATAAGGTATTGAAGATTTTGCCCAAGTTCAAATGATGATGAAAACTCTAAAAATAGCCCAAATCCAAAGTTCAAAGTCCAAAAATAGTAAAAAGTCACAAAATGAGATTTATAAAGATGTCTGGCCACTAAAGCGATCACCTCTTAAGACGTCTTAGACCACTAGAACGGTTGCTGTTTAAGCGGTTCTTGGCGGCTTAAGCGGCTGCACTAGATATCAAAAAGTGTTAATTTTGGTGCAAGCCAACAATGCTTTAAATGGACCCTCCAAATTTAATCAGAACTCCACAGAAATAAATTATATATGCTACCAGGATAATTTTGACATTCCAAACTTAATGGCGATGTTGAGTTTTCTAAAAAAAATTATTTTCAATAAATTAATCCTCGAAATTTTTTTAAGGCATATTTAACTAGTTTCGCAAATGGAGGGTCGAAAAGAAAAATCAAAAGTAATCACGCTACCAATTCAAAATCAACATTTCATATCTAATGGAACTGTCAGAATCATCATAGGGCCTCGGATCACAAAGGATTGACTAAAATCAAACTAACTCCTTTTAAGGGTGTTCAAAACCACATATTCATTTAAAACACTTTTGGATGCATCAAAGAATATGCTAACCATCCCCATAACTCGTAAATGAGATAAAATAATAACAACTAAGGGTAAAATAGTCAAAATAAAAAAATCTCAAAAGTTCAATATGAGGGTTATTACAAGATGCAAGGAGGAATCACTAAGGCTAATACTGAAAAGTAGTGAAGCGTCTGGTTGCGGCCCTGAGTGATGCCAGAATTTACATCATAACATGATATAGCGAAAAAAGTGATTAATACTTGAAATGTATTGGTACTAATAGCGGAATGAAATAGTTAACATGAACTAACTGAAAACTGAAACTGAAACTGAAACTTAAACTGAATAAACATTTGAATTAAATAAAAACAAATGATATGAGTAAGGAATTATGGAACAAAAACCTTATTGAATTTCTCACGAAGATGTCAGGACTAAAATAATGCAATACAGGAGTTATCCAAAAATATTGAATGCATTCCAAAAACATAAATAGACAACGTTATAAAAAGGTAAACCCAAAAGGAAGTAGCTTGAAATGTTACAATAGAAAAACTTTAATATAATTTTCATAAATAATAACTAAGTTCAGCAAATACTAAGTCTTTTCAAATTAGAGGAGATTATCTTAATCTACATGAACCATGTGAGCAACATGGAATCCAATGTCTTTTTCACATTGAAAAGAGTCATCCTACACCTTGTTGGGATATAAAACAAAATATAATTTATGGATTCAAAACTGAACCCGAAGGCTAAATGAGGAGCTTCCCTAATTGTTGACGCTCTTATCTTATGATGGTGACGTAGTCTTAGGGTCCCAAAAGTATATTGTAAGTCTTAATTAAGCAATTTCATAAGAATCATAGTCGACTCAAAATATAGTAACATGAGCATGTTTATCTCCATGAGCCTTGATTCTAAGTTTCATATGGAGGAAAACGGTAGTCATGACATAGAAACTTAGATCAAGGAGAGACTCTACTCATTGAATTGACAACAATACTTCAGGAATATTCATTAAATTGTATCAAAGTCAAGAACCATTCTTAGAAATATTAAATATTGAAATCCTAACTTTATTATATAATCTGAAACTACGATTCAGTTGTAGAAAAGGACATAGTTTCTCCGTGAAGTTATTACTCTTACGTACCCCAGATATGAACCATGAAAGATACTTGCATGAAAGTCGTGTTGATTCTAGCATGGATGGCTTGGACGACATGTATGATGTTAACAAAAAGGGAATCTTAAAAATTTATGGGAATGAAGTGGAGCAAGAAAAGGCTATTTATGCATGAATCTAATCGTGAAATTTAAGAATTCACAAAAAAGATAACCAAACAAGGAACCTATCTCATTAAGGATAATATGTAGAAAGTTAATGTTTTATTTATTTATTTAGTATAAATATGACCTCTTTTATTTTAAATGAAAGATTTGATGAATATTGAACTTTAAGAATTTAGTTTCTTCTTAGCGTATTCCCTTGAGAAATATAGTGGTTAATTTAGTGAGTAATTACTGAAAACTTAGTAGTTTACTCTTGAAATTGTTGTTGGACTTATTTGGTTTGATTAATTCAAGAATTATCCATTTGAGATTTTTGGTTTCCTTTAATTTTCTCAGAGTAAGGTTTGTGTTTGAGTTATTGAAATCAACTCGAAGGTGAGTGTTTTGGCCAATTGTTGCCCATAATTTTAATAGCTTAGGTATAATCCCAAATATCTTTCTTCTTGTTTTCTTTATTTCTTGTTTTTTCTTCTTTGATTTTTATCATTTTGGTATCAGATCTAGGTTTAGATTTATTTCACAAATTTAATTCTTGAAATTTTGATCTCTTTAAAAATCTAAAAAAAATGTCCAAAAGAAATTCAAAAATTTCAAAAAAAAATTAATTTGTTTTTTAATTATGATTTGTTGTTTTTAACACTAGATCTTGATTTTCTAGTATTTTTAAGCCTCGATCTCAAATTTTGTGCAATTTGAAGGTGTAGAAGTGAAGTTACTATTGAAGGGTTTGAAACTTTTTTCATTTTGAAAAGTGAGTTCATTTTTGACTTCAAATTAAGGGCTAAAAATAGTGGAGTTTATTCGTGGTATTACAAAAAAGCGTGGGTGAAAATTTTATTGAATTTGGAGTCAAAATGAAGGAGTTATGAAGTTGTAAATATTGAGATTTTTGTGGTGATCGTGAGTTTCTTCATCTTGTTCTTGAGGAAGATAGAAAAAAGTACACTTTGATCTAACATTTTTGATGTCAAAGTTAGTCAGAGGATTAATGCATCCACTTGTGGAGATTCGAAAAAAATATTTTTTTTAAACAAATTAAATTCAGATTTTTACATCAGTCTGACCAGTCAACAAGCTGCCACGCCGGCGCCATATCAGCACTAGCATAGCAGCTGGACCAGCCAACAGCACAGTCAGCAGCAACCAAGTATCTACAATCGCGTTTGGGCACGTGTATCATAGATTCAGAGAATGAATTTGTGCAGAAATTTCATACTTAATTTTTTTTAAGGTCCTAAGTTTTTGGGATCCAAAATATTTTTTAAGTGCCAAAGCTCGTGATTCTTTTTTTAAACTTTTTCTCCTTCGATTTCTCAACTATCTAATAAGTAATCAACTTATTTAATCACTTTTTAACTAGTTTTAATTCATCAAATTCTCTCTTTGACTCGTCAAATTAAGCAACACAAGTAATTTTTCTACTTTTGCTACTTAACTTTCTTTAGTCCAATTTTTTCATGTTTTTTTTCTTCAAATTTTCTCATCTTAATTCATTGATAAACTTCTTGATTCCAGTCCTTTTAGCTTCAATCAATTCTTTCTCCTTTAAGGAGTCATAAGAATCTACTCCACCACAAAGGATAGGTGATCTTGAATTGATCGAGCGAACCTAGTTCATTACCAATTTTGAGATGAAACTTTATGAGGTGAGTTGAGAGTTTACATACGAGTGACAACAAGTTTTTTATACTAATTTATTTGTTGATTTATATGTATCATGTCGTCTACAAGTGCAATTAGGGAAGGGTCAAACCACATCATTAAGATTATTATCCACGTCACCAAATAAATAGTCGAAATGAGTGTGGATGTAAATGGAATGAGAGCAAAAATAAATGGACAAATGGGAAAGATTGGTATAGATGCAACAACAACAACAACATACCTAGTGTATTTCGACCTAGTGGGGTTTGAAGAGGGTAGAGTGTACGCAGACCATACCACTACCTCAAGTGAAGTAGAGAGGTTATTTCTGATAGACCCTTAGAACCAATAACAGTATAGAAAACACAAAACATAAATACATATAAACTTGTACAGAAAAAATAAACTAACAACGCTAACCACAAGATAATACTGGAGTAATACAAGCATCAAGAACACAAAGAGTATAAGGTATTGTTAAAGGTTCAAGTTTCGGATTGAAGACCCTTTTGGAGCCTTTTCAATCCTTGTTCATGCAAATGGGAACTTATGAGAGCATGATGCCTTCAACCAAGGGAGTGTAATAGCTAAAACATGAAGAAGATCTTTGAATACACTCCAAGGAAGCCTTGAATACACTCCAAAGGCGCCTCAAACTAGGGATATTATGGTCTTTTGAAACTCTCTATTTATACTCCAAAAGAGCACCCTTCATTAAGGGTATTTTAGACATTGTCTTGTAATAGTATAAATAGACCTTTAGCTTTTATTTTTTTCATTAGTTTGGATGAATATTAAAATAATACTCTTTAGTTGTAATTTTAGTCTTCTAATTTAGTGTAGAAACCGAAATTAGGGTTAGCACAATTGATGGATTTTACTCGTGTTGACAAATTGGCAAAAAAGGTTGGTGCTTGGGGAAGGTGAATTTCTTTGTGTCTACCTAAGAATGAGGTGTAATCAACGTTGGTGATTTGTGTTTAAGTATTTGATATACACTTTAGTGCTTCTCATTAGTGTTGGTAAATGTCTCATTATATATCCTTTTTCTTTTGAATCTTTTATTTCTGTTCTTCTACTTCGTCTCCCTATCTCTAGTTGCTGAATTTTGTTATCTTAGTGTCCATTTTGTATTTTAGCGTTCCTTTAGGCTACCATTTGGTATCAGAGCCTTGATTAGGGTTGTTCCAACATCCCTAAATCCTAGTTTTAGTGTTCTTATTAAGAAAATCTTAACAAAAAAAGTTAAAAATCCTAAAATCTCAAAAAAAAAAATGGTGTTTAGTGTTGTCTTATGGTAGATCCAAAATTTAATCCTTAGAACTAAACATTTTTACTTTGTTTTGGAAGTTTCTTGTGTTAGATTCTTGTTCTCTAACACCTAGGGAGTCTAGATCTACACTTGGAACAAAATTTGGTTGAGTTTGAGCTAAGAACTTCATTGATATGGTGTTTTTGAAGCTTTTGAGCTAGATCCAAAATTGTCCTTGTGATTTGGACGAGTTTTGTGGCTGATTTTTACATATATGAGTTCACCTTGGCCTAAGTAACCTATATCTACAAAAAAAATCCAGATTTGGAGTTCATTTGGTTAGGGGTCAAACTTTGGTCAACTCTTAAATATTCATCTTGTTCTTCCATGTTCATCAAGTCTTGCTAAGGAAGAGAATATTCAAAGAGTTTATTTGATCCAAAAAGGGAGAATAAAGAGAGTGTACTTGGTGTTTGTGAAGGAATATATGCATATTCATCCAAAGAAAGAAGAGACAAAGGAATAATCAAAGTGCAAAATCAAGTACAATCCAAGTACAAAGGGGGACAATTATTTTTAAATTCATTTGAAGCTCCAAAAAGACTTTAAAACCTTTATTTTTCTCTCCCAAAACAAAATTTATTCTTCTTCAAAGGGTTTCTAGGCCGATATTGAGGATTTGGGTAGAAAAAAATTGAAAACTCAACGTCCAATCAATGAATGCTACATCATCATCAACCAAACATTCAAATTGAGTTCCTAGTTAGATTTTCTAGTTTCTAATTATTGTTTCTATTTTCAATTTTGTTGGTTCTATCACTATTTAGCAAGCTAGTAACTATCTACTAGTTTGATAATTAGATTAGAGTCAGTTTGTTTCGTGTCTTCAATTTTTGTGTGCTTTTCTCATTTTTGAATTCGTAGTAGTTTGTTGGTTCAAGTCTGTACGTCATTTTATTTGAGTCATATCAAACCAAAATCAACTCCGGTCCAAGGCATATTCACCACTCAATTCACTTGCCAAGTATTTAATACTTGTGAGACCAAGTGTGAGGTGAGATCTGAGAGTGAGAGAGTTGGTGAGGATATTTAAACTAGTTGGTAAGGATATTTAAACTAACTTGTTTGTTCATTTTGTAGGTGTTTTTATTTATTTTAGGTACCATGGATGTCAATAATTTTAATGCCACATTTGATATCATCAATGCCTATTATGCTAGTTTCATTGAAGATATACGCCAAATGCTTAGTGCACTAAATCCCAATTTTGGGATAAGTGATGAAGAAGTGAGCCCAAAGGGAAACATTAACATATTCCCTTGTAATATGGAGCATGAGGTCTGCCATGTTGCAAAATCAAGTGAAGAACACACTTCCCATGATCTACAAGGTAATAAAGCTATCTTCTACACCTCTAGAAACTTAAATTGTTGTGATGTGGCTAGTAGTGGCCAAAGTGGTGTAGTTTCAGATTTTCTTAGTGAAGAAGTGTGTAAATCTTCCTTTTGTGAAACTCTTGGTGTTTTTAGGTTGCATAAGGACCAAAATCTTGTTGTGAGTACGCAAGCACTAGTTTATCCTTTAGATGACAAAATCATTTTTTTCGTAAGAATGATTTGTGTTCATCTAGTGCTAGCACTTATAACTTGAATAAGGTTCCATTACCAAGTGACAGAGTATTTACACACTAGTTGACCCTTGTGAAAACCAAGGTGAGTCTTCGTTAGTATGTGAGTTGCCAACAACTAGTTAGGGTGTGCAAAATGATAAATTGGGTAGAGTTGACCTTGAATTGCTTGAATATTTAGGAAACCCGAATTGTGATTGTTCTTGTGAACATGTTTTTGTGTGTGATCCCTTTGCTTCTCATGGTGATTTATATCTATGTGGGTATTACTCTCTTAAAATATAAAGTAGTGCATGCTTAGAAATTCTATCTATTTCTTCTTTGTGTGTTTCCTATGTTGAGCATCCTAGTGGTGATGAACTTGGAACTAGTGAGTACTTACATAAAGGAACCATAGTTGAAGTTAATTTGTGTGACACCTTTCTCTACTCTCTATTTTCCTTTGATGATGTGTATGCTATTCTAGAGAGTATGTCTTTTAGATTGGGCGAAGCCTATAGGGAAAAAGAGTGTTGTCTAGATCCATGTCTGAGGCCACTCTTTACATTTAACCCCAGTGCCAAATAAGTATATGATGATGTTGGTACACCCAAATTATTTCTTGGTCTACATGACAAGCCAAGTATTATTATTGAAAACCCAAGGGCTAATGTGTCATTGTCGTCTTGGGATAATGCTTCTAAATATGTACCCTTGCTTGACACACTTGTGCTTGAATTGAATAAATCCCAACTTGTGGATGCCAAGTTTATGTTATACTTGAGGGGAAGAATTCATATTTTCTTAGTTGATTTAAGTCCATCCTTGTGTGCCTTATGTTCTATATCTTTTGGACCAAGTGACCCTCTTGTAAATGATAACACCTTAGGTGATGTCTTCACACATGATTCTTTCCTATACTACCTCTTTGCCTATGTGATAACCATGTTAATTTTGAATTAGTATTATGTAGAGGTAGTAAGTTTGGTGGCTATTTTCCTTATTTGAATGATGATGATTGTGAGTTTGGTAGCCTAGTGAAAGGGGTGGGTCACCTCGGATTAACCCCTTGCCTTCTACTCCCATTTGACCTTGGAATACTTTTGAGTTGTGGAAGATGTAGTTTCAGTTCATTCTCAATTCCTTTTGATGTCTACACTATCCACTTCCATACACCCTCTTATTCAAAGCTTTTCATGTCAAATTTTAAAGATATGTGGGTGTATGTCAAGCGTGAGCAACCATGAGTTGATGATATGAGTGTGGTACTAATACTAACCCTCCTACCAAGAGGATTGTGTGCTTGTTTTATTCTCTCTTTGGTTTTGCAAGGTGTGAATTTGAGGACAAATTCCTTTCAATATGGAGAGAATTATACAAGCATGAAGAGCACAAAGAGTACAAGGTATTGTTAAAGGTTCAAGTTTCGGATTGAAGACCCTTTTGGAGCCTTTTTAAGCCTTGTTCATGCAAATAGGAGCTTATGAGAGCATGATGCCTTCAACTGAGGGAGTGTATTAGCTAAAACGTGAAGAAGAGCTTTGAATACACTCCAAGGCAGCCTTGAATACACTCCAAAGGCGCCTCAAATTAGGGATACTATGATCTTTTGAGACTCCCTTTTTACACTCCAAATGAGCACCCTTCATTAAGGGTATTTTAGATATTGTCTTGTAATAGTATAAATAGACCTTTAGCTTCCATTTTTTTCATTATCTTGGATGAATATTGAAAGAATACTCTTTAATTGTAATTTTAGTCTTCTAATTTAGTGTAGAGGCCGAAATTAGGGTTAGCACAATTGATGGATTTCACATGTGTTGACAAATTGGCAAGAAAGGTTGGTGCTTAGGGAAGGTGACTTCCTTTGTGTCTACCTAAGAATAAGGTGTAATAAACGTTGGTGATTTATGTTTAAGTGTTTGATATACACTTTAGTTCTTCTCATTAGTGTTGGTAAATGTCTCATTATCTATCCTTTTTCTTTTGAATCTTCTATTTGTGTTCTTCTACTTCATCTCCGTTTCTCTAGTTGCTGAATTTTGTTATCTTAGTGCCCATTTCGTGTTTTAGCCTTCCTTTAGTCTATCATAGAGCCACAAAATACTACTATAAACTAAAAGTTTGGTACAGATGGAAAGAGGAAAATTAATTCAAATAGAATATTAGGGGGTAAGGAGGGTATCTGTGCAATCCATCACCATTACTCTGGAAAAAGCTCACGAGTTATGTTACCCTCTACCAAATCAAACCTAAAACTTCCAACAAGCTACTTTCAAATGAATAACACTCCAAAATTTTCACGACAACCTACACCATATCCTCATCAACAACCCTATATCCTCCATAAGAGAAGGGATAATTTATAGACAACCAACTCCGATACCAAACTCCACTCCGAAACACATCATACATCCTTTCATGATTCCCACATATCACCTCCACAAAATATATCATGAATGCCATATCATGACTATCAATTCCAAAATCCTCTCTATGATGAAATTAATGATGAGTTCAATGACAATGACTTTTGGGAGCATGGAGGTAGGGTTGTTATAGAGTGAGAAAGGAAGGAGTCCAGCCTCAAAAACTGAGTTGGAATTGATAGAGAGGATTCATATCATTGAACAACCCTACTCCATAGTTATTGGAGGAGATAAAATAAGATATAAAGGAGATAGGATAGAATATAGAGGCAATAGAAGAGAAAGTAGAGGGGATAGATTTGGAAAAATAAATGAGCATGGTCACATTTCCAAAGTTAAAAAAAATAGTGACCATGTTGAGTTCTTGGAATGAAAAATTCAAAGTGAGCGGATCTTTCACACAAATAGTATTTTGAAAACTTTGAAGGAAAAATATGCTCTCATAAAATTCAAAGGATATGTATCCACTTGGTTGGAGTTCAAGAGGCGGGAAAGGGAGAGCCATCACAACTATTAGTTGCCTACGTGGCCATAATTAATTACACTTATGGAGATGAGGTACTTGATTCCCAACTACTACCAAGAAGTTCTAAAAAATGTATACAAGGTTTCAAGAGTGTGGAAGAATATTGCGATGAGTTTGAAAATTTAAGAATGAAATCTAAACTTGAAGAAACTTGAGAATGAATTCTAAACTTGAAGAAAGCTTGGAATGTATGGTGATTCGATTCATGGAAAATTTGAAGTATGATATTTTAAAGCCTTTGAAGCTTAAATGTTATGATACTTTTGAAATGGCATTTCATGATGCCTCAAAGGTAGACACGGAATTTAAAGAAAAAAAGTCCTCAAAAGGCCAAGAGTTCTTCCACTTCCATATGGGACAAGAATAGAGATAATTGGAAGAAGACATCTTCTATAAGGCAATTTAAGAGTTGTGGTCAACACATGCAAATCAAGTTTTTTCACAAATCCAAATCATGTGAGAATCCATAAGGAGGTAATCATACTAAACCTAACTTTCCTTGAACTTCTACCATTCAATACTTTTGATGTCAAATAAATGGACATGTTGCTAGTGAGTGTCCTAATAGGAGGACAATTATGGATATCCAGGATGGATATAGAATCAAAGAGGATGATGATTTTGTTGAAAAAAGTAAAGGAAAGGAACCTAAAAGTGAGGATGAAGAAGTGACCTCAGAGGATAAGGTGGAAATAATTAAGGAGAGACAGTCAATTTTGCTTGCCTTATAAGGAGAGGACTCTTAAAAAGGATGATTTCAATTTGATGGCATATGAAAACCCCACTTTTGTTGAGGAACATACGAAGATTGAAAATGAAGACTCCCTACTTGTTTCAAAGGAGGATTTGAAGAAAATTCTTTACAATTGTGGAGAGAAAGGCCTAGTGGAGTTCATTTTTAAGGATCTCTACCTTAGGGAGAGCCATAGAGAATTGAACATGAACAAAATTTAATGGAATGATGGATGCTTGATGAAAAAAGGTGAACATCTAACCCTATCCTTTAATTAACTACCATGGGAGATCCTACAAAGAAGTAAGTGGACCAAGCCTATTGGTCTAAGATGATGCATTAGAGGAAAAGCTTTGTGAAACCAAGTGTAGTGAACAATAATGCATACTCAAAGGTCCATCTTCAAGGTATGCACTTCCTCTCCTATCCAAAAAATACTCAGAGACATGATAATATTTTTCCTATGGTAGGTACATTCTTGAAATTGTATGATATCATACCCTACCATGAGAGTAATGATAGATTTTAGATGTATACATGGTTGATTTTGGTTGTCGTTAAATTATGTGAGTTTCATGTTTTGAATGCCAATCATATTTGTTGTTTGGGAAAAAATTTATGGTGCATCCGTGATGCCTAATTTATGTATTCTACTCATTGTCACACTCATGTGGTGACACAAGTTGAGGTTTTAGGCTTGATTTTTAGGAGAATGCTAAATATAGGAAGTGCATCCTATAGTTCCTTCAATCTCTCAAGAATCATGACTTCACTTGTTGATCCACTCTTTGTGAAAGTTTGTTTGAGAAAGAACAATGAAATGTATTTGAGATACCAAATATTTTCCCTTGTGTTTCAAATTGTGAATACTTTTTTGTTAACATTCAATCTTTAAGGTCTATATTTACAATTAAGAGCTATCGATAAGAGTTGAATGTCCCTCATTACTTGTTTGCTTTTGATGACTCTTTGCTTATCTACTATTTCTTTCTTGTGAAATCTAAGGCAATATGTCATTACCTATTTTAAGAGTTTTAGATATACTATAACGCCCCGAGTCTGCACCCCGGATGCCACATGGTTCTTATGACCCTGAAGGACCACAAACTAACCCATGAATGGTACCTATTGTGAGAATTGAGTAATAATACAAAAATAAGGCAGAAAATAGACTGAAATGCCATAAGTTTCATAATCTAAATATTGATAAATATAATACTAAAATAACATCTAAAAAACTAAATACTATCTAAACTAGTCTAGTCTGAAAAGCCTCTAACTGATCTGTCTGAATAAAGAGTTAATGGGACAAACCCCCAACTAACTTCGACTACTGAAAATAGTAAAGCTACTAAAAATACTGAAATAAAATCATATCCTCGATAGATGAGGAATCACTAATAAATCTGTTGTTGTTAACTGAATCTGTATAAGCTCAGTCAGGAATCTAAGCATCTGAACCTATGATATGAGACATCATAGCGTAATGAGAAAGTATGCGTCAGTACGTGGAATGTACTGGTATACTAGAGAAGGTAAGTCTGAATGCAAGGGTTCATATGCATGAACAGTAACTAACTGAATGATATAGAGTAACTAAATAAGAAAACATGGATACCTAAAACTATTGTAAATTACTGAGTATACAATAATGTGCATATACATGTATACTGTATCTGAGCTTTTACTGGAGCAGAGTACTGATATCTAAGAATACTGATAACTGAATTATTGATACTAAGTAACTATATCTGATAATACTGATTCTGTAGAATTGAACTGAGTTTTATACTAAGACTGAAACTAAAATTAAAACTGAGAGAGGTAGTCATCTAACTGATATTCCTTAAATAAGATAACTGGGGTTCAACCCCAGTTGAAAGGGTGTCAGTACCGTGCCACAGGTAAGGACAAACTTAAGAGTCATTCTCATCTGGCAGGTGCCCTGAAGGAGAACGGTGGTACCCCCAACTGGTAGGTAAAACACCTTATCAACCCTCATCTGGCAAGTTGATATCTCAACCTATGCTATCTACATAGTTTTGGAATATAACGACTGCTTCTAAGGATCATACCCTCTACTGGCAGGTGAGCCCTCATCCTTGGGTTCACTCGGTGTTGAATCCTACACCTAACTACTGAGATAAACTAGACTGATACTAAGTTTTACTGAGTTTTGTAATTAACTGAGTACTACTGTTGATCACAGTACTGAGATAATTCTGTAACTACTGTAGCTCTAGGTAAACAGCTGGATTTTCGAGTATTAAATACCCTCAAGACTCGATAGCATGGAAAGTAAAGCAAGGCATGATCTTCAAAAGAATAACAATAGATACTTGTTAACAATACATTCAACTAGTCATTTTGTCAACCACTTGAGATACATAAACTTATACATGAATGAAACCACAAGATGACATGTCATGATTTCACTATTCAATTCACATAAGCATTTTATCAAACACTTGGGGAGCATGATTATTTCACATAATAATAGTAAACACATGAGCATCATGGATACAATAATCAATTCTAAATTCAAGGGTTTAACATGAAAATCATATAATTCATCATACATACTATTTTAGCTTCATGAAACTTATAATTGATCATGGATTGAAACCCAAATAATATCATGAACATGAATACAATCAATGTCAAGCATTAAATTCATAAATTTGAAAACTTTTATGTTTAAGAAAGGTTCTTGGACTCCATGGGTGAAAGGAACCCATGAATGAACACCTAACATACCTAAGAAGATTTATTCTTGAAGATTCTTGGAGGATTTCTTGGGAATTGTTCCTGATTCTTGAAGCTATGGTTTTATTAATTTGAGAGAGAATGATTTATTCTTGAGAGAAAGTGAGTAAACAATGACATATTAGGTTATTTAGGGGTTAAATCTCGTGTTTAGGACTGATTAGGGCCGTGGAAAAATACAAAATTACCCCTGGGAAGATTGAATATTTTCGACACTGGGTGCCCAAATTTATCCTTCACCGCGACGCGGTGGAATTGCGGTGAACCATTAGAAATTGACTGGGAACTATTTAAAAAGGACGAGCGTGAAATTGACCCTTGGCGCAACGTGATGGTATCGCGGAGTCACACTTAAAAGTGATAATTAGAAAACTGGGCATTGGTGCAATGCGGGCTTATCGAGATGGAACATTGGAAATTGACAATTGTCATTTGGCCTGGCTCCTCGATGCGGTGATGCCCACTTTGGCATACTATTTTACAAAAACTGCTATAACTCTTCACACTGGTATTGGATTTTGGCGAATTTTATATCGTTGGAAAGATGACTAAATTTCCTACACAATGATAGGTCTTAAAATTAAAAATTTTGAGTATTTTGAAAAATTTATATAGAGATACTCATGCACTGAGAGTTAAACTAAGCTAGAGAAATATGGGGTATTACAATATCTCCCCCTTGAGAACATTCGTCCTCGAATGAGACTGATTAAGCTGACAAATACTGACTGATTAAGCTGACAAATACTGATAGACTGAGATTACATACTAAACATGCACTGCTGAAGCACGATTGCATGACTAAAACTACTGAGAAACTGAGTTTTCATACTGAACATGCACAACTAGAGCATGAGTACATGGTTGAACTGATTCATGAATGCATGACTGTCATGAAGATGATATGCAACGATAACTGAAGTTTGTACTGTAACTGAAAATGGAAAGTAAGGAAGACTGTTACCTCAAACTGAGAATACTAATGAACCTGAGATCATTTACTGAACATGCATGAATGGGAACATGAGAAGATAACTGAATCTGAAACATAATGCATGAACTGAATATCATGAACTGAGCTGATTCCTTGGATACATGCCATGACATAGGAATGGTCATACGGCTAAGATTGGAATGAGAGAGTCAACTTATGAGTACTTATTACTTCAAACTGGATCTTTTTATGTGAAGAAAAAATGGAAGGTTTAGGACATGAAATCTTGGGGAATTATAGTGCATCTCCCCCTTGGGATATTATGTCCCTCAAAGGATGCTGACTTGGCTGAAATACTAAGGAAAGGCTGAGACGATACATGGGGCACCTATGAACTAAATCGTGACTAAATATCTGAGATTTAAAACTGAGGTATGATACATGAACTGGTTGATCTCGCAACTACCAGGATGCTCCATTTTAGAATAGTCATATTCATAAGACTTCGGATAGTACGACTAGATGGAAAGATGGAAAACCATCCAAACTTGTCCGTCTGACTCCTAAACTGAATTGCTGGATTTACGGACTAACTCATGCTAAAAAATTATACTCGACTAGAATATTTCCTTGACACTCTTTCTATAAGGTTCTAATGACTTTAAGGAGCAAGGAATCTTGGCATGGTCTGAATAGGACATCTGAATAAGAAATCACCACGTGGCTACAATTTTGTAATATGAAGAAAGGCCTACGAAATATCATTTGAGATAGAGTTACTAAGCCTTATGCACTGTAACTACTAACTTGCAATCTTATCCATGTCTCTCAACTATTTCCTAAACTGTAAATTTCTACTTCAACACCGCAACTCTCTTGAGGCTACTAAAAATATTCATATGGGCACTAAAAACTCTACCTACTGAGGTCTGAGCTGGACTGAATTCTCCCGATATGTTCAAGCTTACTCAAATCTACGAAATGCACATATAACACTATAGTACTAGCGTGAGCCATGAATTCAATACACTCTGCATGTCATAACCTCCCATCACCTGAATAATTCTAATTTTTCCCTTTAATGACTAAATACAACCTCCTACTAGCCATTCATTACGTGAAATACATTTATCCACTTACTCACTAACATAACATTCAAGCTTATCTTCATAACTACAGCCTCGTGTAAAACAAGCATGTAACAATATTTCCCTAACATGAAATATTTACTCTCTTCCATCTAAGCCATTGCTCATCACTACATCATTTCATAAGGAGAGTTCACTGAAAGGTTAAAAAACATGAGGACCTGAAGCATGAATGGACACAATACAGAATTTAACACTTAACTAAGACCAGAGGAATAGAATATCAATATCATGGATTTATCAAGAGATCTAACCTGAGGATATACATGAAATAATCTAAATTTAGCTGATCATTAGGAATGTAGCGTAAGTCATAGGAACTGAGTGTTGCGACTTAGGCGCACACGCAAGTGTACGTGGCTTGACAAGTAATATAGTGACCTTCAAGAAAATCGACTATCGATCCCGCAGAGACAAGATTTAGCAACGACTTAATTTTAGTTCACAGTTTATATTTAATTGATGCAAGTGTAACCAAAAAGAGAGTTTGTAGTTTATAATTGCAAGAAAATAAATAAAATGTAATTAAAGATCTAAAGGCAATCAATAGGAGAAAACCCAGGGCTAAAGCACTTCGAACAATCATATTACATCTTGAACTTCATTCGTTAATCTACTTATTGTGGTTGTTGATTCGTAGGGTTTATTGCATGATTATGATTTCCCAACCTCTAATCATTTACCTAAGTTGAACCTTACACCTACATCGTTGAGCGGGGATGTAATGATTCACTTAAGTTCTTTACAAATATCATCCTACATATGAATCAAGTATGATATCTAATTACATCCCTGTCCTAGATACTAATCTGAATCTCTTATTTCATAAAGAAAAATAAACCATACTCTGCTTATTCCCATATTCTATCTCTCAATTCCCTTTCCTGAGTTCACAAAGTCAACAATAGATGTATTCTATGGGTGATCAATCCATAAAATAGTTATAAAAAGAATAATCAAACAACCAACAGTGATAAAAAATCAAACGAACTCAATTCAAAACTATAATACTCATGTTCTTGGCTTTAACCCCAGAAAGAGGGCGTTTAGCCACGCATAGTCATAATCACAATCACAAGGTTTTAATTAATGACTAAAAACATGTATGAACTAAATGAAATTAATATAAACCTAATTATGAAGTTGTAGCAGCCTCTTGATCTCCAAAATACGTCCAAACGTATGTAAAAACTTAATACAACATGTATATATAGCATAAGGGTAAGCCAACTCCATGTTAGAGTCAAATTGGAGTAAAACGCCAAGGTGTGAAGTGGAGCATGCATTCCATGCTATTCGCATGATATTCGCATGCACTCAATGGAAGTTGGCTTCTTAAATTTCTCTAAGGCATCGTACCCCTGAAGTAAAGTATGTGGCACACGATGTATTGCATCGGAATGGATCATGCGACGTATGCATATCGTACGTTTACACTATTTTGGGTCCTTCTGAGTCTATTGATGTATTTCACGCACCCAAAATCCTTCCCATGTGCCCACACTCTCCCAATACTTTTTAGGTGTCCAAATTGGCGTCAAGCTGTGTTTTGTGCTTCCGTGATCCATTCCAAGCCTTTTTGAGTTTTTACACTTGATTTGAAGCTTTTATATCCTTCATATATCATTATTATCCATTAACCAAGCATCCTATAGCATTAAACACAGTAATTTAGAGCTCAAAACAACA
>NC_061116.1:161450721-161507386 GCF_002878395.1 Capsicum annuum | reverse complement strand
GCTCATCATAGGCAAATTTCACTTTGATCTTTAACTTGTTGTTTTGACTCTTATCTTGATTCACTTGACCCTTTTACACTCATAAAACTTAGTTCCACATATAATAACACATTTAAAACCATAAGGAACACATAGAACTTAATAGAATCCAACAAGAGATGCTAGACAAGCACCTAGCTTACGCTAGAACTACTAGTTTTTTCTATTGAACTCTAATTGATTCTTTTTGGTACAAACTTGCTTGGAATTCACCTTGAACCATATAAACACATGTTTTAACATATTTATCTCATCATAAACTATTATATCTTAGAATCGTCCTCAACACAAGGCTAAAAAGGCTAGAATAGTGACGCTAGAATGCATAAATACACCCAACATCACCTCCCCACACTTAAATCCTTGTTTGTCTGCGAACAACTCTTGACTACAATCATCATCAAGTATTAAGACTTAAAACTTCAACTAAATGCAAGACACTCAAGTTAGCACTACAATGACTACATAGAATGCAAGTTACTATGCTAAGCATGTTATTTACACCATTGAAAGCTCATGAACACTACACCAAAATATCCTAACCTCAAGAATAGACTCACCTAGTTGGCAAACTCATGATTATTGCTCAATCAAAGACATCTTATGAATCACCCATATTCATCAAACATGTGCCCCCTCACAATAAAAGAGTTACCCATAATCCTCACAATAATGCAATTAATAACATGATGAGTACAAGAATCAAATTACGCTCACTCTCACAAGGAATTTACAAGTTACGTACAATGAACATAGGCTTGCCCTTAGTGTAATACTCCACTAATAGTCAAATGTAAAGCTTAGGATCAAGTAGGTCTTTTTCGGGTTGTAATGTAGGCTAAGGGACGTGTAGGAACTGTTTGGGAATAGTGACTAACCTCTTTAAGCGCTTTAATACCCTACATTAAACAATTAAAACCACTCTCCAACAACCAAATTACACTTTTTCATTCATCCATACCTTTTGTTTTTGCCCCATATCTTTTAAGCATTTTTACAAACACTCTATGGGCATATTGCTTATTCCTTCCAAATTTATTTTTTTTCATTCTCTACAATCATGGAAATATTTCTAACACCATTTTTATCAATCCCAACCATCACACATCAAATGTAAACACCAATAACAATTACCTTGGGTCATCAATTTCACTTTCTTCTTCAATTTCTCAAACTCCTCTCTCAATTAGCATTATTATTACAACACTTAGGAGATTTTTTAGATCAAATTAGGTCAAATAAGGGAATTAGGCTACTTATTAGGTTACCAAAGAAAAAGCTAAAGGTTCAATGGGGTTTAAATAGGATTATGCACAAAGGTAGGACAAAGAAAAGGTATAAAACAAAGCTATCAAAGAAATGCCTATATCATCTCCTAAACCCACGTTCTTTACTTTGCTTCACACACACACCGGGAGAGTTCTAGACATCACATGCAACAAGGAATATACAAAATACCTCACACGCACATGGCACATTCTCAAATCACATAGGATCATCATAGACTCCCAACCAAACAATAGCACAAATTCAAAATTAAGCCAATAAGTACTAGAATCATAAAAATGAGCCTAGGAGTCTCAAAAATAGTAATTTATTCAATGAACATGCTTTTTAAAATAAACCCACTTGCATCATGTAATTAAAAATAGCACCAACAAGAATATCTCACTTATTCCTAACCTAAAAAAAATTTAATTTTTAAATTGAGCAAAAAATTGAGAATTTCCCCACCCCACACTTAAAAATCTACTTTATCCCTAAAGTGAATTTAAAAGTATAAAGATAGAAATACTTCCTGAGGCCTCTAGGCCTAGCTAGTAGCATCTTCACATGAATGAGATCCATCGGACCCCACAATCAATGTTTGTCATACTTCAAGCTCAAGATTATGGTACTAGCTAAAACAAAAAAAAACTTTTTGAAATAAAAACTAAAATTGAAAATAAAACATACCTAATTAAACTTGGGTTGCCTCCCAAGCAATGCCTGATTTAGTGTCGCGGCACGACATAACTCAACTCAACCATATTCCTTCACCCTTTTACTCTCTTTTGGGAGCCATTTTTTCATTCTTTTCAGACTTCTTTTACCTTTTAACATGTTGGGAAATGGTGGTTTCATCTAAGGCCATGAAATCATGTATTTGAAAGAGATCTTTAATGGCTTAGGCACCCCACACTCATCCCTTTCAAACACATTGATCATGCATAAATCTTCATATAAGGGATTTTCAATAAGGGTATTATAAACATCAAATACCACCTCTTCATCATCTACCCTCATATTAAGTGTTCCTTCTCTAACATCAATTAAATCCCCTCCGGTTGCTAAGAATGGACGCCCCATAATAATTGGTACTTGTTCGTTTACCACAAAATAAATAACAAAAGAATAAATAGGAATTACAAATTTACCAAACTTTATGAGGACATCCTCAATGATTCCCTCCGGATATACTATGGATCCATCTGCAAGCTGCATAACCACTTGTGTCTATCCAGGCTCTCCCAAGCCTAATTTTCTAAACAATGATAGAGGCATCAAATTTACGCTTGCCCCCAAGTCACTTAGGGCATGGAATTTCTTTCCCTCAATTTGTATGGGAATAGCAAACTTCCTTTGATCTTTAATTTCTTAGGAATTTTTTGAGTTATCCCAGCATGATACTCTTCAGTTAGTGTAATTGCTCTCATATCTTACAATTTTACTTTCTTTACCACCATATCCCTCAAGTACTTTGCATACTTAGGCATACTCTACAAAATATCTAGCAAAGGTAAATTAATATGAAACTCCTTGAATGTGTCAATGAATTTTTTGAACAAGGCATCCTACTTCACTTTTATGTATTTTTAAGGGAAGGGCGGTGGCAGTGGCTTCTTCTTCTCTGGTTCAACAACTTTTTTATTCAAGTACTCAGACTTTCTTGAATTTTCAGCAACTTCTTCATTTACATTTTTTGGGTCACCATATCAGCACCTACCTCCTTTGTTGCCTTGGGAGGTTCTTCTTAAAGCTCTTTACCACTTCTCAAGGTGATTTCCATAACCTGCTTTGGAGTTTCTGTGTCAGTTGGTAAACCACCTTATGGCCTAGTATTCAACACTTTCTGATTCTGTCCTACTTGCAACTCTAAACTTCTAGTAGTCACTTGAAAATTTTTTAGGTCTGTAGCAAATTGCATCTTATTAGCTAGGATCTGCTTCAACATCTCCTTTATGTTACTAGTTGACTGACTTGGTTGGGCCTGTGGTAGTGAGGCATTCCATGGATGAATTGTTGGCTGAGTCTTCCACTTCATGTTGTAGGCATTACCATAATTTGACTTTGAGCATTGCCTACATACATCACAGATTTCAAATTTAAAGAACAAATAGCCGCTGAATGGCCATTATTTCTGCATAGCTCACACCAACCTGCGGCTTGTTAGAGGGCATTAACTGTGGTTGTAGGTTGTGTTGCTCCCAACTTTATACTGATGAACGATGTGTTGATCAAATTCTGTAGTGCAAAAACCTACGCTGATAAGGCTATGAATTGGTCCACATCCAATACACCTGCAATTCTTTTTATGGCACTTCTAGAATCTGAATGCCAATCTGGATTTCCTTGTGCTATGCGGTTCAGCAATGTGTATAGCTCATCATAAGTCAATTCCAGTACTTGACCACCGGCAGCTGAATCTAACAAAATCTTTGTATTATCCTACAAAAGTATGAGCAAGTACCTCATTCGACTGTTGGTGGTATGGACACTCTCGAAGAAGAGCCTTAAAGCATTCCTAAGCATGATAAAGTTTTTTATCAAGCTTCTGATTAAAGCTCACCATCTCACTGCGAAGTCTGGCAGTCTTGCCTGATGGAAAGAATCTGATGAGGAACTTTCTGGCTAAGTCATCCCATGATGTGATTAAATTGGCTGGCTCCATATTCAACTACGTTTTAGCTTACCCCAAAAGTGAATGGGGAAACAATGTCAGCCTCACATAATCTAGAGTCATCCCAGTTGGAGTGAATATATCTATAAGCTTAATGAAGGTCTGTAAGTGAACTTGTGAATCCTTGTGTGAAAACCCTGCAACCTGTCCACTTTTAATAAGAAGCTGCACCATATTATGTTTCAACTCAAAATTCCCCCCAACTGCAGGTCTTTGAATTGGAAAAGTCAAGTTCATTAGAAGTGGGACTACCGCTTCCCTAACCTTCCTACCAAATGTTTGTAGTTCAGCCATAGGAACAGTATTCTCTTGGCCTTCTTAGATTTGAGAAATTCTAGGGAGAAGGATTGCTTCTCTCCTTTATTGATGGTAAAGTTGCTCGGGTTTCGGGATTAGTTCTGCTAACTCCCGATCCCTTGCCAGCTGATCAACCTATAAACCTATTTCCTATAAGAACAAAACCAAGACCAAGCATAAAAACACCAAATAAAACTAAAAGTAAAACTAAAATAAGCAATTGCCAACTAATAAGTCCCCGAAAATGGTGCCAAAAACTTATTGCAACTCAGGCGGACACGCAAGTGTACGTGGTTTGACAAGTAATATAGTGGTCTTCAAAAAAGCCAGATATCGATCCTATAGAGACAAAATTTGGCATCGACTTAATTTTTGTTTACAGTTTAAATTCAATTGATGCAAGTGCAACCAAAAAGAGAGTTTATAGTTTATAATTGTAAGAAAATAAACAAAATATAAGTAAAGATCTAAAGACAATCAATAGGAGAAAACCCTGGGTTGAAGAACTTCGAACAATCATATTACCTCTTGAACTTCATTCGTTAATCTACTTATTGTGGTTGTTTATTCGTAGGGTTTATTGTGTGATTACGGTTTCCCAACCTCTAATCGCTTACCTAAGTTGAACCTTACACCTACATCATAGAGTAGAGATGTAATGATTCACTTAAGTTCTTTGCAAATATCATCCTACATATGACTCAAGTATGGTATCTAAGTATATCCCTGTCCTAGATACTAATTTAAATCTCTTATTTCATAGAGAAAAACAAACCATACTCTACTTATTCCCATGTTTTATTTCCCTATTCCCTCTCCCAAGTTCACAAGGTCTACAATAGATTTATTCTACGGGTGATCAATCCATAAAATAGTTATAACAACAATAAGCAAACAACCAACAGTGATAACCAAATCAAAGGAATTCAATTCAAAACTATAATACTCATGTTCTTGGCTTCAACCCCAGAATGAGGGCATTTAGCCACGCATAGTCATAATCGCAATCACAAGGTTAAAATTAACGACTAAAAACATGTATGAACTAAATAAAATTAATAAAAACATAATTATGAAGTTGTAGCAGCCCCTTAATCTCCAAAATACATCCAAAAGTATGTAAAAATGTGATACAACATGTTTATATAGCAAAAGCGAACTACTCAATCAACATCTCTAAATTGAACTACCTCCACCTTACTCTAGAACATGGGGGTGGTAATATGTGTAAATTGATAAACTCATCTTGAAAGACTACACCTGATAATATAAAACTTGTTGCTAGCTCTAGATCATGGGTGGGATAATTCTTTATATGGGGCTTAAGCTGTCTAGAGGAATAGGCTATGACCTTACCTCTGTGCATTAAAATTCACCTCAAACCAAATATGAAAGCATCACAATACCCAACAAACCAGTCTGAACTATCTGGTAAAGTCAAAACTGGAGTTGTAGTGAGTCGAGTCTTCAACTTCTAAAAACTCTTCTCACAAGAATCTGACCACTGAAACTTAGCTTTCTTCTGAGTCAATCTGGATATAGGGGATGCAATAGATGAAAACTCTTCAACAAACCGATGGTAATAGCCAACTAAACCCAAGAAGCTCCTGATATCTGATGGAGAAATGGGTATAGGCTAGTTTCTCACCACCTTGGTCTTTTAAAGATCAACTCTAACGACATCATCAAAAATAATATGACCAAAGAATGCTACTGACCTTAGCCAAAATTCACACTTGCTGAATTTGGAAAAAAACTGATGGGCTCTGAGAGTCTGAAGTACAATTCTGAGGTGATCTGCGTGATCATTCTCGCTATGAAAATAGACAAGAATGCCATCGATGAAAACTATAATGAACATGTCCAAGTACATATTTAAAACACGGTTCATTAAGTCTATAAAAGTTGTTGGGGCATTAGTGAGACCAAAGGACATGACTAGAAACTCGAAGTGACCATATCGGGTTTGCAAAGTTGTTTTCAAAATGTCACATTCTATAACTCTGAGTTGATGATAGCCTGATGTGAGGTCTATCTTAGAAAAGTAACTAGCGCACTAAAGTGAGTCAAACAAATCACCGATTCTGGGAAGTGGCTATTTATTCTTGACTGTTATTTTGTTCAACTGACGGTAGTCTATACACATCCTGAGAGAACTATCTTTCTTACGCACGAATAAGAATAGTGCACCCCATGGGGAAATGCTGGGTCTGATGAACCCCTTGTCTAAAAGGTTCTTTAACTCTCTGAGTTCAGCTAGTGCAATTTTGTATGGCAGAATAGATATGGGCTGAGTATCTGGAAAAAGGTCTATTCCGAAGTCAGTTTCTTTTATGGGAGTAACTCCAAGAAGATCTTCAAGGAATACATCTAAGAATTCATTTACTACTGGAACAGACTCAAGACTTGGAGTCTCTGAGGTAGATTCACTGACTCACACAAAATGATAGACATATTCCTTGAATATCATTTTTCTCGCTCTAAGGTTATAAAATTAACTGACCCTTAAGCGTTGTAGTACGACCACTTTATTTAAGGACTGGTTCATTTGGAAACTGAAAATGAACAATTCTATTTCTACAGTCAACTGAGGCATAGCATGAATGGAGCCAACCCATGTTGAGGATGACATAGAAATTCGTCATCTCTAACTCTACAAAGTTTGTTGAAGTGACTTTCTAAGATATCATAATTGAACAGTTCTTGTATACCCACCGGCTATAATAGACTGACCCACTGGGGTAGAGACTAAGAAGGGTTCTGTTAAGGCTTCTGTTTTGATCTTAAAGTTAACTGCAATGTATGGAGTTACAAAAGACAGAGAAGCTCTTGGATCTAATAAGGTATAAACATATAAATGGAGGATCTGTAATGTACCAATGACCACATCAGAAGAACTTTCCTGATCTTGTCTAGACTGAAGTGCATAAAGCCTATTTGGGTGTTACCCACTGGTGGCACTAGAAGTGGCACCCTGCTGATTCGGGTGGCCTGACTGAGCTGAGAGATGATTGTACTGACCCTGTGAACCTGACTGAGGACAATCTCTAATTCTATGGCCTGGCTTACCATACCAAAAACAAACATTACTGCCAACCCTACACACCCTTATGATTCTTACCATATTCTCCATAAAGTGGATTAATGCGGACACTCTTCCTACTACCTCGTGACTTAGAGCCTAGTGCCCCATCTCAACTGTCATTTCTAAGCTTAGGCACCGGTGCCCTTGCTGAAGGTAGAACTGGGGCTACAAATCTCTGACGAAACTGGGAGAAATTACTACCCTTGATCTTGGCTTAACACTACTTGTTCTGACCCTCTTATTACTTTTATCCTTCTTCCTACTCTCCCCTCCCTCACTCTGCTGAGCATGAACCAAAAGGATAGATAGGACAACAGCCTACAAATTATTCTGAGCATCTAATGAATACGCTAGGGTAATGAAAGCAAATCTAAATTCAATGTGAGTGAAATACTCATTCGGGGGATCTTTTCGGACCAGCGGAGATACCGACTTATTTCTAGTTCTTCTTTCGTTAGCCTTCCTTGGAGGCATACTCTGTAAATGGAAGGGAAACTTGGATTATATAGATAGTTTATCTTGAGCTTATGCTCACTCACATAACAAGAATGCTGAAAGAAGGGAAATTTTCCTAAGAAATTTTGTAGCCTCTTGCCCATAAGTGTAGCGGCTACACACTCATGCACAAGACTCTACTAGACATAGCTTTCAGACTCCTTAGGACTTTGTTGAACCTTAGGCTCTGATAACAAGTTTGTAACGCCCCGAGTCTACACCCCGAATGTCATATGATGCTTATGACCCCGAAGGACCACAAACTAACCCATGAGTAGTACCTATTGTAAGCACTGAGTAATAATACTGAAATAAGGTGAAAATAGGATGAAATTCCATAAGGTTCATAATCTGAACACCGATAAATGTAATACTGAAATAACATTTGAAAAATAGAATACTATCTGAACTAGTCTAGTCTGATAAGCCTCTAACTGATCTGTCTGAATGTAGAGTTGATAGGATAAACCCCCAACTAACTTTAACTACGAAAAATACTAAAGCTACTAAAAATACTAAAATAAAAGCATATCCTTCATAGATGAGGACTCACTACTAAATTTATTGCTACTAACTGAATTTGTCTAAGCTCGGGCAGGAACCTGAGCATCCAAACCTATGATATGAGACATCATAGCTCAAAGAAAAAATATGTGTCATTACCTGAAATATACTGGTGTACTAGATAAGGTAAGGCTAAATGCAAGGGTTCATATACATGAACAGTAATTGAATGAATGATATAGAGTAACTAAATAAGAGTACATGGATAACTGAAACTACTGTAAAATACAAAGTATTCAATATTGTCCATATACATGTATACTGTATTTGAGCTTTTACTAGAGTTGAGTACAAATTTCTGATACTGAGTAACTGATATCTGAGATTACTGATAACTGCATTACTGATACTAAGTAACTATGTCTGACAGTCCTGATTCTATAGAACTGAACTGAGTTCTATACTGAGACTGAAAGTAAAACTGTGGGAGGTAGTCATCTAACTGACATGCCCCAAATAAGATAACTGGGGTCCAACCTGTAACCCTAGTTAAAAAGGTGTCAGTGCTGTGCCACGAGTGAGGACAAGCTGAAGAGTCACTCTCATCTTGTAGGTACCTTGAAGGAGAATGGTGGTACCCTCAACTGGCAAGTAAAACACCTTATCAACCCTTAACTGATAGGTTGATATCCCAACTTACGCTGGCTACGTAGTTTTGGAATGCAAGGACTGCTTCTAAGGATCACACCCTCTACTGGCAGGTGAGCCCCCATCCTTGGGTTCACTTGGTGTTGAATCTTACTCCCAACTAAAGATACTACTTATTATACTGATCTGAACTAGAATAATATTGAGTTTCACTGAGTTCTATAACTGGCTGAGCACTACTATTCGTAAAATTACTGAAACTAATCTGTAACTACTGTAGATCTAGGTAAACAGCTAGATTTTTGGGTATTGAATACCTTTAGGACTCAATAGCATGGAAAGTAAAACATGGCATGATCTTGAAAAACATAACAATAGATACTTGTTAACAATACATTCACCTAGGCATTTTTTTCAAACACTTGAGATACATGAACTTGTACATGAATGGAACCACATGATCACATGTCATGATTTCATTAACCAATTCACCTAAGTATTTTATCAAACACTTGGGAGCATGATAATTTCACATAATAATAGTAAAAACATGAACATCATGGATATAATAATCAATTGTAAATTCAAGGGTTTAATATGCAAATCATATAATTCATCATATATACTATTTTAGCTTCATGAAACTTATAATTGGTCATGGATTGAAACCCAAATAATATCATGAACATGAATACAATCAATGTCAAGAATTGAATTCATAAATTTGAAAACTTGTATGTTTAAGAAAGGTTCTTGGACTCCATGGGTTAAAGGAACCCATAAATGAACACCTAACATACCTGAGAAGATTTATTCTTAAAGATTCTTGGAGGATTTCTTGAGAATTGTTCCTGATTCTTGAAGCTATAGTTTTGTTAATTTGAGAGAGAACGATTTATTCTTGAGATAAAGTGAGTAAAAATGACATATTAGGCTATTTAGGGGTTGAATTTCGTGTTTAGGACTGATTAGGGCTGTGAAAAAATACCAAATTACCCCTGGGAAGATTTAATATTTTCATCACTGGGTGCCCAAATTTAGCCTTCACCGTGACATGGTGGTATCACAGTGAGCAACTGGAAATCGGTTGGGAACTGTGTAAAAAGGAGGACGAGCGTGAAATTCACCCTTGGCGCAACGCGGTGGTATCGCCTGCTTTACAAAAACTGCTATAACTCTTCACCCGGGTATTGGATTTGGATGAATTTTATATCGTTGGAAAGCTGACTGAATTTCCTACGCAATGGCAAGTCTTAAATTTGAAAGTTCTGAGTATTTTGAAAAGTTTATATAGAGATACTTGTGCATTGAGAGATAAACTGAGCTAGGAAAATACGGGGTATTACAATATCTCCCGCTTGGGAACATTTATCCTCGAATGAGACTGATTAAGCTGTGAAATACTGATAACTCAAGCATGATTGCATGACTGAAACTACTGATAAATTGAGTTTTCATACTGAACATGCATAACTGAAGCATGAGTACATGGCTGAACTAATTCATGAATAAATGACTGTCATGAAAATGACATGTAATGGTAACTAAAGGTTGTACTGTAACTAAACATGGAACTGAGTAAATCTAAGAAAGATTGTTACCTCAAGCTGAGAATACTAATGAACCTGAGATCATTTACTAAAAATACATGAACGATAACATGAGAACATAATTGAGTATGAAACATGATACATGAATTGAATATCATGAACTGAGTTAATTCTTTGGATATATGCCATGACATGGGAATGGTCATATGGCTGATATTAGAATGAGAGAGTCAACCTATGAGTACTCATTACTTCAAACTGGATCTTGTTACGTGAAGAAAAAATGGAAGGTTTAGGATATGAAACCTTGGGGAATTATAGTGCATCTCCCCCTTGGGATATTACGTCCCTCAAAGAATGCTGGCTTGGTTGAAATACCGAGGAAAGGATGAGACGATGCACAGGAAACCTACAAACTAAATCGCGATTGAATATCTGAGATTTGAAACTGAGGCATAATACATGAACCGGACTGATCTCGCAACTACCAAGATACTCTATTTTATAATAGTCATATTCATGAGACTTCAGATAGTATGACTAGATGGAAAGATGGGAAACCATCCAAACTTTTTTGCCTGACTTCTAAACTGAATTACTGGATTTACGGACCAACTCATGCTAAAAACTTATACTTGAATGGAGCATTTCCTTGACACTCTTTCTATAAGGTTCTAATGACTTTAGGGAGCAAGGAATTTTGGCATGGTCTAAATAAGAAATCACCACATGACTACAATTCTATAATATAGAGATAGGCCTATGAAACATTATCTGAGATAGAGTTACTAAGCCTTATGCACTGCAACTACAAACTTGCAATCTTAGCCACGTCTCTCAACTATTCCCTCAACCATAAATTTCTACTTTAACATCGCATCTCACTTGAGGCTACTGAAAATATTCACATAGGCACTGATAACTCTACCTACTGAGGTCTGAGCTAGACTTAATTTTCCCACTATGTTCAAGCCTACTCAAATCTATGAAATGCACACAAAACACTGTAGTACTAGCCTGAGCCATGAATTCAATACATTCTGCATTTCATAACTTTCCATTACCTTAATAATTCTATTTTTTCCCTTCAATGACTAAATACAACCTCCTACTAGTCATTCACTATGCGAAATGCATTTATCCACTTACTCACCAACATGACATTCAAGCCTATCTTTATAACTACAGCCTCGTGCAAAACAAGCATGCAACAATCTTTCTTTAATATGAAACATTTACACTCTCCTATCTAAGTCATTGCTAATCACTACATCATTTTATAAGAAGATTTCACTGAAAGGTTAAAACATGAGGACCTGAAGCATGAACGGACACTATACAAAACTTGACACTTATCTAAGGCCTGAGGAATAGAATATCAACATTATGGATTTATCAAGAGACATAAACTAAGGATATACATGACATAATCTAAATTTAGCTAATCATTAGGAGTGTAGCATAAGTCATGGAAATTGAACATACTGTAAAGCATGAGTACATGAGTCATGAACTGCATGACTTGAGTTTGGAGTTTCTAAGCTCGTGGAACCTGGTTCTTACTGCTGTGCAAACTGGAACTCCCTATACTAGGGACTGGAAGCATACATGATGCCTTATGATATGCATGGACATGAGTTTTGATTATGGAATTGGCATGTAAGGCATGAGTAAATAACGCGATGATTGAGAAACCTTGCACTAAGGTAAGAACGAGTTGGGAATGACCCTCTCCTATTGCTTTTCTACATATTCTGGCATCACTACTAGGATTTGAGAGCCTGACTTAGTTACTTGTTCTACCATCTCTCCCTTTGCTTAAAGCCATCATTCTAGGTCTGGGAACTACTCAATCAATATCTCTAAACAAAACTGCCGCCAACTTACTCTAGAACATGGGGGTGGTAATATGTGTAAATTGATAAATTCATCTTAAAAAACTACACTTAACAATATAAAACTTATTGCTGGCTCTAGATCGTGGGTGGAATAATTCTTTCCATGGGGCTTAAGTTGTCTAGAGGAATAGGCTATGACCTTACCTCTCTGCATCAAAACACACCCCAAACCAACTCTGGAAGCATCATAATACCCAACAAACTAGTCTGAACCATCTGGTAAAGTCAAAATTGAGATTATAGTGAGTCGAGTCTTCAACTCCTGAAAACTCTTCTCACAAGAATTAACCACTAAAACTTAGCTTTCTTCTGAGTCAATATGGACATAAGGGATGCAATAGATAAAAATCCTTTAATAAACTGATGGTAATAGCCAGCTAAACCCAAGAAGCTCCTGATATCTGATGGAGAAATAGGTCTAGGCCAGTTTCTCACCACCTCGATCTTTTGAGGATCAACTTTAATGCCATCACCAAAAATAATATGATCAAGAAATGCTACTGACCTTAGCCAAAATTTTCACTTACTGAATTTAACGAACAACTGATGGGCTCTGGGAGTATGAAGTATGATTCTGAGGTGATCTATATGATCATTCTCACTACAAGAATAGACAAGAATGTCATCAATGAAGATTATTACGAACATATCCAAGTACTACTTGAACACGCAGTTCATTAATTCCATTAAAGCTTTTGGGGCATTAGTAAAATAAAAGGATATGACTATAAACACAAAGTGATCATACCGCGTTTGAAAAGCTATTTTCAGAATGTTATATTCTCTGACTCTTAGCTAATGGTAGCCTGATCTGAGGTCTATCTTAGAAAAGTAACTGGAATGCTGAAGTTGGTCAAACAAATCATCAATTCTAGGAAGTGGGTATTTATTCTTGACTGCAATTTTGTTCAATTGACGGTAGTCTATACACATCCTGAGAGAACCGTCTTTCTTACGCATGAATAAGACTAGTGCACCCTACGGGGAAACGTTGGGTCTGATGAACCCCTTGTCTAAAAGGTCCTTTAACTATTTCTGTAACTCTCTGAGTTCAGCTGGTGCAATTCTGTATGGCAAAATAAATATGAGTTGAATATCTGGAAAAAAGTCTATTCTGAAGTCAATTTTATTTATGGGAGAAACTCCAAGAAAATCTTTAGGGAATACATTTCAGACTTTATTTACTACTGGAACTGACTCAAGACTAGAAGTCTATGAGCAAGAGTCTTTGGCTCACACAAGATGATAAATACATCCCATGGATATCATTTTTCTCACTCTAAGGTATGAAATCAACTGACCCTTAAGCGCTATAGTACTACCCTTTCATTCAAGGACTTGTTCATTTGGAAACTAAAAATGAACAATTCTATTTCTACAGTCAACTGAGGCATAGAATGAATGGAGCCCATCCATGCCAACAATGACATTGAAATCCATCATCTCTAACTCTACTAAATCTATTGAAGTGACTTTCTGAGATATCATAATTAGACAGTTCCTGTATACCCGCTGGGCTATAATAGACTGACCCACTGGGGTAGAGATTGAGAAGGGTTCTGTTAAGGCTTCTGGTTGGACCTTAAAGTTGACAGCTATGTAAGGAGTTACAACATATAGACAAGCTCTTAGATCTAATAAGGCTTAAATATATAAATGGAAGATTTGTAACATACCAGTGAGCACATCAGGAGAACTTTCCTGATCTTATCTTGACTGAAGTGCATAAAGCCTATTTGGGCGTTCCTCACTGGTGGCACTAGAAGTGGCACCCTGCTGATTTGGGTAGCCTGACTGAGCTGAGGAATGATTGTACTGACCACGTGAACCTGACTGAGGGCAATCTCTGATTCTATGGCCTGGCTTACCACACCCGAAACAAACATCACAGTCAACCCTACACACACCCTTATAATTCTTACCATATTCTCCGTAAAGTGGATTAGTGTGAACACTCTTCTCACTACCTAATGACTTAAAGCCTGGTGCCCCATCTCGACTGTCATTCCTAAGCTTAGGTATCGGTGCCCTAACTGCAGGTGGAACTGGGGTTGAGAATCTCTGATGGAACTAGGAGCGATTACTAGCCCCTGATCTTGGCTTAACACTACTTGTTCTAGCCTTCTTATTACTTCTTTCCTTCTTTCTACTATCCCCTCTCTCACTCTGCTGAGCATAAATCAAAAGGCTAGATAGGACAATAGCCTACAAATTATTCTGAGCAACTACTGAATATGCTAGGGTAATGAAGGCAGATCTAAGTTTAGCGTGAGTGACATACTCATCCAGGGGATCTTTTCGAACCGGCAAAGGTACTGGCTGGTTTTTGGTTCTTCTTTCGTTAGCCTTCCTAGGAGTCATATTCTATAAAAAAAAAAAAGGAAACTTGGATTAGACAAAGAGTTTATCTTGAGATTATGCTCACTCACACGACATGAATACTGAAAGAAGGGAAACTTTCCTAAGAACGTTTTGTAGCCTCTTGCCTATAAGTGTGGTGCGCTACACACCCATACAAAATACTCTACTTAACGTGGATTTTAGACTCCCTAGGACTCTGTTGAACCTTAGGCTCTGATACCAAGTTTTTAATACCCTGATTTTGCACTCCAAATGCCACACAGTACTTATGATCTCCAAGGACCACAAACTAACCCATTACTGGTACCTGCTGTGAGCACTGAGTAATAATACTGAAATAATGCAGAAAATAGGTTGAAATGCAATAAGGTTTATAATTTGAATACTGAAAAGTGAATACTGAAATAATATCTAAAAAAACTAAATACTATCTGAACTAGTCTAGTTTGAAAAGCCTCTAACTGATCTATCTGGATGTGGAGTTGATGGGACAAACCCCTAACTAACTCTGACTACTGAAAATACTAAAGCTACAAAAAATGCTGAAATAAAAGAATATCCCCGATAGATGAGGACTCACTACTGAATCTGTTGCTGCTAACTAAATTTTTCTGAGTGCGGTTAGGAACCTGAGCGTCCGAACCTATGATATAAGACACCATAGCACAAAGAGAAAGTATGTTTCAGTACATGGAATGTACTGGTATACTAGATAAAGTAAGGATGGATGGAAAGGTTCATATGCATGAACAATAATTGACTGAATGATATAGAGTAACTGAATAAGAGTACATGGATAACCGAAACTACTGTAAAATACTGAGTATGCAACACTGCACATATACATGTATACTGTATTTGAGATTTTACTAAAGTTGAGTACTGATTTTTGATACTGAGTAACTGATATCTGAGATTACTAATAACTGAATTACTGATACTGAGTAACTGTATCTGACAGTCCTGATTCTGTAGAACTAAACTAAGTTCTATACTGAGACTGAAACTAAAACTATGAGAGGTAATCATCTAACTGATATGCCCCAAATAAGATAACTGGGGTCCAACCTATAACCCTAGTTAGAAAGGTGTCAATACTATGCCACGGGTAAGGACAAGCTGAAGAGTCACTCACATCTGGCAGGTGCCCTGAAGAAGAATGGTGGTACCCTCAACTGGCAAGTAAAACACCTTATCAACCCTCAATTGGCAGGTTGATATCTTAACCTACGCTGGCTACGTAGTTTTGGAATGCAAGGACTGTTTCTAAGGATCACACCCTCTACTAGCAGGTGAGCCCCCATCCTTGGGTTCACTCGGTGCTGAATCCTACTCCTAACTGAAGACACTAATTATGATACTGAGATGAACTGGACTGATATTGAGTTTCACTGAGTTCTGTAATTGACTGAGTACTACTATTTGTGACATTACTGAGGCTATTCTGTAATGATTGTAGCCTAGCTAAACAGATGGATTTTTGGGTATTGAATACCCCCAGGACTCGATAGCATGAAAAGTAAAGCATGGCATGATCTTGAAAAGTATAACAATAGATACTTGTTAACAATACATTCACCTAGGCATTTTGTCAACCACTTGAGATACATGAACTTGTACATAAATGGAACCACATGATGACATGTCATGATTTCACTATCCAATTCACATAAGCATTTTATCAAACACTTGGGGAGCATGATTATTTCATATAATAATAGTAAACATATGAACATCATGGATACAATAATCAATTGTAAATTCAAGGGTGTAACATGCAAATCATATAATTCATCATATATACTATTTTAGCTTTATAAAACTTATAATTGATCACGGATTGAAACCCAAATAATATCATGAATATGAATAGAATCAATGTCAAGCATTGAATTCATAAATTTGAAAACTTGTATGTTTAAGAAAGGTTCTTGTACTCCATGGGTGAAAGAACTCATGAATGAACACCTAACATATCTGAGAAGATTTATTCTTGAAGATTCTTTGAGGATTTCTTGAGAATTGTTCCTAATTCTTGAAGCTATGGTTTTGTTAATTTGACAGAGAATGATTTATTCTTGAGAGAAAGTGAGGAAACAATGACATATTAGGTTATTTAGGAGTTAAATCTCGTGTTTAAGACTGATTAGGGCCGTGGAAAAATACTAAATTACCCCTGAAAAGATTTAATATTTTCGTCATTGGGTGCCTGAATTTGGCCTTCACCGCGATGCCACCGCCACTGGAAATCAACTGAGAACTGTGTAAAAAGTACGAGCATGAAATTGATCCTTGGCGCAACGCGGTGGTATCGCGGAGTCACACTAGAAAGTGAAAATTGGGAAACTGGCCATTGGCGCGATGCAAGCTTATCGCGATGGCACACTGGAAATTGACAATTTCCATTTGGCTTGGCTCCGCGATGCGGTGATCCCCACTTTGGCACACTGCTTTACAAAAACTGCTATAACTCTTCACCCGGATATCGAATTTGGGAAAATTTTATATCGTTGGAAAACTGACTGAATTTCCTACGCAATGGCAGGTCTTAAACTTAAAAATTATGAGTATTTTGAAATATTTATATAGAGATACTCATGCACTGAGAGTTAAACTGAGTTAGGGATATACAGGGTATTACATATACATGCATCCTTGTTTTATATGCTTGTGCTTGAGATGTCTGGGACCGACTAACAAATTCTAAGTTGCTTGATCAATTGGGGGAGAGTCCATAATTATTGAAACCCTTTTGTCACCTTCATAGGGTTAGGAAAGTCAGATTTTTTAAATAGACTCTTGGAAAATATTTGATACAAAAGGTAACTTAGTAATTAAAACTCCTATTATTATCTATCGGTACCCTTGACTCTTGGAATACCCTAGATGTATTTTATTATAGTATTACCTCTCTGCACTATCTCTTTTATCATGATGATACCTATGTTGGTATGGGATTCGTTTATCATAGAGGTAGAGGTATACAAGTGTTGCACTTCTCTGACCCGAATAAATCTTTGTGAGTGATTGCACCACTTTTTGTGTGGCCTTTTTACGAGACAATGAAATAATTGTGTCTTATGGCTCCAAAGTTGAATGTGATACCATCTTTTGGAATTCTTGATGCCACAAAGACCTTTGTGTTTGTCTTGTCTCTTAAGGTTTTTCCTAATCTAATCCTTTGCTTCTTGTGTGTTGAGTTGTTTTTATTAGAATCAAAGGATATCTTGTTGTATCTCAAATTTGTACCTCCTTGACATAGTGATATTATTATCAATCCTTGTACTAATCCTCATGCTTTGAGGATGTTTTGATTGTTATCTTTCTCATGTGTTTGTAAATTTTAAATTTGAGGACGAATTCAAAAAGAGGAGAATGATAATATAGATAGCGTGGTTGATTCTAGCATGGATGACTTAAATGACATGTACGATGTTCGTAAAAAGGGGAACTTAGGAGTGAATAAAGTGAAGGAAGAAAAGAGTCCATTTGTCATGAGGATAAGCCTTAAATTCAAGAATTCACAAAGAAGACCACCAAACAAGGACCTTGTCTCATTAAGAGCAATATTGTAAAAAGTCAATGTCTTTGAATGGTAGATTTTGATGTATATTGAACTTTGAATATTGTAATTTCTTCCTAGCATATTCCCTTAAGAATATAGTGGGTTAATTTAGTGAGTAATTAGTAGTTGACTTTCGGAATTGTTGATGGACTTATTTTGATTGATTAATTCAAGGATCACTCATTTGTGATTTCTGATTTTCTCTGATTTTCTCAAAATAGGATTTGTGTTTGAGTCACTGAGTTCATGATCTCTGAAAAATTAAACCCAAAAAATATATCTAATTAATTAGTTCCGCTACAATTAAAAATAGTAACGTACAACAAACACATAGCGGAAATACTTTCCATAGTTTGTTCAATCGAACATATGTCAAAAAATATTTATAGAAGAACGAGACTGGTAAAAGTTACATGATCAATAAATTGCATATTCAGATCGTGAAAATACCTTTTTATATAATATAAGATAAAATTGCATATAATAAACTCTTTCATTCGATTTTAGATATAAACTCTTTGGTTGGACTTTAGATTGCGTTGGGCCATCCTTTTACTATTGTACAAGAACAAGTCGGTCGCCGCCTCCCCAAACACCCGTGTATCCATCACAAAACCGTCCACGGCCATCTTTGGGTACCGTCTGTTATGAATGGGCCGAAATTAGTTAAGGTAAAATAGCCCAATATCATATTAAGTGGCTACGTGTGGGATACGGGTAAATAAATAGCACATTTTAGGAAGAATAGTCTTATTCAAATGGTGATAATTGCTTAGGCAAAGGCTATGCTTCTCATCCCCAATTCTCTCTAATCCTCTCATCCCCTTCTACTACTATTCATGTTCTTTCATATTGTAATTTCTCCATTCTGTATTAATCAAGTTCATTAGTTTCGTTCACTTTGTGTTTCGATTATTGAGTTGAGAATTCGGGTTCATTTCATTGGTGCTTTCATCCATAGGTCTTCAATGGAGGACCCAAAATTTTTAACTCCCTATGGTTCAATTAGCGTCGGAAGGGATTCATGGTCAAAGGAGAAATGTGAAATTCATTCCTTATTACATGAGTTGATGGGAAACCCCACAAGGAGTAAACCTACTCCGGTGGAGTTTGTACAGTTCTGTGGAGAGAATCCTGGGTTATGGATCTCTAAGGCTGAAAGCTACTTTGATTTTTATGAAATTGCAGATAACTATAAGTTTATCTCTGGCGTCGTCCTATCTCAATGGGGCTACTTTGTCATGGTACCAATGGCTTTTGCAGAACAAGCAATTGGTTGATTGGGAACATTTTACTGCAAAAATGTTGCTTTGCTTTACTAAACTACATCTCGAATCACTGGAAAATCACTTGGCTAATCAGATGCCCTCCATGACTGGGTATTCCAATCGTTTTGAGGCTGTTTCGTGGGACTTCACTAAGACAGATGTACTTTCTTCATGCCCTACACATGTTTATACACAAGGGAGAAGTAAAAACAACCCAACTTTGCCTCAGAAATTTGATATGCAATCTGAATGCAAAAGCAAAATGGATACACACAATATGTTCGATTAAATGTCTACCAGAGTTTTCACTGAAGAAGTGGAAAAAACGTCTTCTGCTGCTATCCTTCTAGGTGATTTGGACGAAATTCAATCGACTAGGGTGCTCGATGAATCTATTCATAGTTGTTGCCACAAGCTAGTTGCTTAGGTGCAACCCGATACTCCAATAAAAATGCTTGACGAAGAAGCATTATGCCTTGAACACAGCAAAGTCCAACTGTTCAATGAATGTTCCCCAAGAAATATGTCAAAGAGTGTCGATGTTCATGGACCTGCAATGAATCTCTGTGTATGGGATCCGGGTATAAGTTCCAAGCTCAAGGCTCTCACTGACTATACATTGAACACGAAGCTACTAATATTGTTGGGCTCTACTAGTACATTTGGCTTCATTGCGAATGCTAATTCTGTAACTCAAGTGTGGGATCCCGGACAACAAAGATATGAGTTGGTAGTGAGGAAATCAAAAGTGGATGATACATACTCTGATGTGAATTGTGTGTTCGTTGACAGTTCCCAAGGAGCTGCGTCGAGAGAGCTACAACCAATTCCAATTCCTGCAACAACTATTAGCTCAACTCATTTTTGTTCTCCAAGCTCCAAAGAGTAACATATGATATGCTGCAATAGGAGGTGATTTCTCTTTCCGAAAGAAAATAACTGAGCAGGCTAATGCATTAAAAATGATAATACAGGGAAAGAAAGCTCCAAAAGCTATTTGTATTGGACGGATTCAAGGTTGTATCAGGTCCATGGCGGACTTGATTGGGCTGGAGTTACGTAACTTCACTACGCTTGCGGAGCTCAAAGGTTTAGTTGGTGCTCAAGGTGATAAATAATTGCCTGCCCTCCCACTTTCTCACTGTATGAAGTTGTTGCACTACAAACTTGTCAAAATGATCATGGGAGCTTGTATGTGATTGAAAGTGAGCTTGAGTTGGTAAAAGTAGCTTCAATTGTTGTTGCTTATGTTGTTCACAAGGCAATACTCAGTGAGAGTAAAAGCTTTTTTGTCTTGGCTAGTTGTGGGAAATTTAAGACTATGATGAGGCTTATGTGCTATGTAGCCTATCTTGGGGGCCATTGAAGAGTGCACCATAGCAGCTCTCTACACACACTCAAGTCTTGAAAGATTCAACATTATATTATCCGTGTGGCTCCACTCGAACCTTGAGGGCAAGGTTCTTATTGGAGAAGGGAGTATTGTTATGAATGGACCGAAATTAGTTAAGGTAAAAAGCCCAATATCACATTAAGTGGTTATGTGCGGGATACGGATTAATAAATAGCACATTTTAGGAAGAATAATCTTATACAAATGGTGATAATTGCTTAGGCAAAGGCTATGTTTCTCATCCCCAATTCTCTCTAATCCTCTTATCCCCTTCTACTACTATTCATGTTCTTTCATATTGTAATTTCTCCATTCTGTATTAATCAAGTTTATTAGTTTCGTTCACTTTGTGTTTCGATTGTTGAGTTGAGAATTCGGGTTCATTTCACCGTCACTATAAGCTCTCTGTTCACATATGCCGCCGTGGCCAGCTCCGGTATATAGTCGAAGCAGGCAACCTGTACCTCCGTGTAATCCACACACTTGTTCCAACAACAGCTTAATATTTTCATCGTCACCGTCTCCACTGTCCTTCCTCACCACAATCTTTGTTATCCCGGGATAAATCTCCACTGCCTGTGCTCTCACTTGTCCATCACCAGCTCCTTCCAGCTCGATTTTCGCCACGAAGCGGAAGAATCCTTCCTTCTCTTCCACTGCGACGTCAGCGTCCGAACGGAGCGGTAATTCTAGGACGGTGTTGAATACGTGAGGCAGTTTCTGGAGTTTCTTCATTACGGAAGGAACCTGTCGTTGCTGTTCTGAATTTGATGAAAAATTGGAATCAATTCCTACACAGGGCAATTGTTGGGGTTGAAAGGGTAAGAAGAAAAATGTTGAAAAGGTTCAAATTTCCAATGAGACGATTTTGGATTGATAATTGCACTAGAATTTTTGCTTTCTCCAAAAAAATGGATTTTGGGTTATAAAGAGAGGTACTTAGAAATGAGGGATCAGAAAGAGATACAGATGCAGCATGCAAGTGTACTTGAATCTATAGATAGACATTGTACAGAAAAGGCTTTTTTAAATTTAAGCATGGTTAAAATTATAAAATTTAAATTATTTTAATCTATTAAACATTGTTTACCAAGCAGGGATTGAGTTTGAGGCGGTGGAGTTTTCTTCAGAAGGAAGAAAAGAGAGCAAATATAACCTTTGTTTTTCTGTGAGCACTCACCAGCAAATGCTTCCGTGCTTTTTCTTGTGTTATATGTAATAATGTTTTCATTTATATAATTTGCTAAATTTATTTTCAATATTTGCGGTGTGCATTCATTTTATCGCCAACAAGGTCAACTGGCCAAGGACCCTGGAAGCAATACTCGTATCAGTGCAGATGATATTTGAAAAAGAGTTCCAAACACTGGTGACAAGTACAAAAGTTTATACCATAATTATTTCTTCTAAAACACCATACCAATCGTCAAAATCCAAGATGTAAGGATTTATATGTAAAATAAAATTACCTTTATCCCTCTTTAAAAGTGAGTAGCAGCGATTAATTGGTGGTTTTGTTCAAGGGCTTACAAGAACAACTTTTCAGGAGATCAAGGATAGAATGCATGAAAAACGAAAGTGTGAATCTTTCAGCCTTCAAGGGTAGATAAAGTAAAATGTAAAAACAGCAATTTGACTAGAAAAAATATAAAGTACTTAAAGTCTGGAATTATTAATTAAACATGTGTGAGAATTTAAACTCTAACTTTATTTCGTCCTAACAATTCATCTGGAGATCCACACTTACCTTCCCCTCAGTTAACCCATTACCAGAGTTGATCAACAACTAGCTTATGCTGAAACCGGTGCTTCATCCCTGAATAGCTCAAATGCAAATGGAGCAATAATATATACAAGCAGCTTGGAGGTAATTATACCAATTCCAGCTAGAGATTTGGTGCACGACTCATTCAGCTATGATGCAACACTCTCCGTATCAAGAAGAGCAGTATCTCCTAAGGCGCCCACATGGCAGTAGTTTTTGCAAAAGCAAGCAGTTTCAGGTACATGCAAGGAGCCATTATTTGCGAGGCTAATTGGCCAATTGAAGAAAGCTCAAACATCAATGTTCTCCTTGTGACGCATCCTATGCCTACGCTGAGACCTTTTGTAGTTGCAGTTACGCCTTCTAGGTGGTGTGCTAAATGTGTCAGGATGATGAATATCTTGGGACACTTGCTGAAGACCAGAATATGCAGTCAAATGGGTCTTCGATTGATTCCAGAACATCAGCTGCTGCACTCATCTACATTATGATCAAAATTCCAGCTAACATAACTTACGAAGTTGCATATTCAGTTTTGACAAAGCAATGAATAAGTGAGGAATTTATTTTCAAGCAGAGACTTATTAGCCTTCTCCTTCCTCGTTCAGACAGAAGAACTCCCCAATGAACATTACACTTTGCTATTGGGGTGGGCAGCTTCCATGATTACAGAATATTTTACCTAAAGTTTATGATGTTGGGTGTATTTATGCATTCTAGCATTACTATTTTAACCCTTTTTAGCCTTGTTTTGAGGATGATTCTTATGATATATGTGATTATAATGACATATATGTGCATTCATGTGTCCAAATTTGGGTTTATAATGCTTAATGGTGTTTTTACGTAAGTTTTGATTCACTTTGAACATTTAGAGTTCAATCGAGAAAACTAGTGTGACTAGCTTGAGCTAGACGTTTGTCTAGTCTATTGTGTTGGGTTCTAATGTGTTTTAACGAGTTACTAAGGTTGTTATTATGTATTTATATGTGAAACAACTTAGTTATAATATTCATAGGTCAATTGGATCAAGAAAAGATTCAAAACAAAGAGCTAAAAATCAAAGTGAAATTAGCCTATGCTTAGCTTGTGTTTTGAGTTCACCGTCTTGGATGTTGTGTTGTTTTGAGCTCTACTTTGTGGTGTTTAATGCTTTAGGATGCTTGTTTAATGGATCATGATGATATATGAAGGATATACAAGCTTCAAATCAAGTGGAAACAACTCAATAAGGCTCAGAATGGCTCAACAAAACTGAAATGCGGAAATTGACTCCATTTGGAGTCCTGAAATGTATTGGACCAATGAGGGCGCGTGGAAAGTCCATGGATACATGTAAAAAAACACTGGATTCATAAAAGTCTGTAGTTTAAGACCCATTGGCGCGTGTAGGAATTTATGGAGTGTAAAGAGGCGCCACGATGCGGTGAAATCGCCAGTGAAATTCTAAAAATTGACTCACTGGTGGTCAAAATGGTGGACCACTAGTTCAACCACCAAATTAAAAAAAAATTCAGGATTTCAGGACACTCAGTGAAGATTAAAATGGTGGACCACCAACTTTGCGACTGACCACCAAACTGACCACCTAATTCAAGATTTCAGAAAACTCACTAGTGGCCAAAATGGTGGACCACCAGTCTTGCGACTGACCACCAAACTGACCACCAGACCTAAAACAGAAGTCTAGATTTCAGCACATCCAGCGAAGGTCAAAATGGTGGACCACCAGTTTTGCGGTGGACCACCAACTTGGACGAAATTTTTCTGAATGCAAATTTTAATTCCTTTTTACTTGGGAACATATAAATACCAGTTTTAGGTTTTATTAGGGGAATATATCATTATATTTGCATCTTTTATCATAGCCTCTATACTTGAAACTCTCTGTAAGGTAGTATTTTTGGGAATTAAGCAAATCTTGTGGATCTAATCATTCCATCTCTATTGAAGATTCAAGAACAAATTCTTGTAACCTTTGTAAGTAAATCTTGAATTTACTTATGAATAATACAAAGATGCTTTCTGTTTCTTCTATGGAAATGTGTGGCTAAGCTTCCATAACTAGGGTTATGGAAGCCTTAATGTGAAAAACGAATTTTGGGTTGTGAATCCAATTGAGTTCTATGAGTAATGGACATTGTATAAACCTTTCTTCGCTTTAATGACTTTTCTTGGTTGCAAACTTGAAGAGTGAGCCCTTAAACATCACTTGTCCGAAAAGGAAAGTGTGTGTTGGGAAAAGAAATGGTTTACATGAATTCTCAAGGCTCTAAACCTTAGATTAACGATGAATGCCTTAGCAGGATTGATCTACATGAGAAAATAATTGAATAAATAATATATTCTTTGAGTTTGAGAGAACTGAGGGATAAATTACCCAATCAAGTTGAGAAACTAAAGGGTAAATAATAGGAATCAACTACTCTTACGATGGAAATTGTTAATTGGAACTCATAAGTGATTCACAACCCTAATTGTTCAAGTATCTTGGTAACCATAACTCTGGTTTATTTAATATCATTGAATTACTACTTACAAAATGAATCATTAAATGGAATAACTCTATTACAATTAATTAGGACATAATTCACAAATTAAAAACCCTCATTTTATCTTTACGTATCATTTATTTGAATTCAACTTGAAGCTATAGTTTCAAATTAGTTTAATTGCCACTCACATTGTTGGGTAAATATATTAACGACGATCGCCTTGCACTAAATTGATTATCTTGTCCATGTTCCACTAAGTAAATTCTTGTATAACAGATGTCCGGCGTCCCCCAGTACTATTCTCTGATTCATATTTTAAGTTATTTAAAGGCAGCAGTGGCACACTCACATTAATTTGCTTGCGTTGTGGATTAGTCTTCCTCAGATCATTCTTCTTGATTTTCTTATTGTAAGAGTCATCATCACATGCCACATAAGCAGAAGCAAGATCTTCCTAAAACAGATTCCGAATGTGCCACCTTGGTTTTGGCCGGTCTGTTGAATCGTCATCATAAACATTTTCACAGAAAAAATATTTGGACACACGTCGCAATACCTGTGGATCATGCTGATACTTCTTCAACATTCTATCATGTAAGAATATACATCAGTAAATAGTTAATATCGGGGGAGAAAACAGAAGAAATTACCACATAACACTCGAGCAAAGGCAGCTATAGGATCAGGTACATAAAACATTAATACTAAGGAGTTTTCTGCAGAGAAGTTTCTTCAACCTTTCCGCAGGTCGATTATATCCTTCTCAAAGTGTATTTTTTGAGTATATCGTTGTAGCATCATGCATTTGACTATCAGTCGTCATATTCCTGTACCACAAGACAGTACCTTTAGTGTATCAAAATACTTATTAAAAAGTTGCAGCAACTTTAAAACACCTCTTGTTTCTAGTTTAACAATGAAGTTTTTATGACTTTCAATCATCAACCGAGTGATCTTTAACTTGTGATGAAGATTTTATGTCTTCAAATCACTAGTTAAGTTCAAACGAAGTAGAAAGCTTAAAGCTTTAATCTCCAAAAACAAGTTATACCGATTTTGGAAGTTTGATTATTCCTTAAGATTGTTAATTACAATGTTTCAGGTACAAGAATTTGTATAAATGCAACAACAACTTCAACCCAAGTTCAAGTCTAGGACAAGAACAATTATGAAGTTCTTTAACACTTTTAACACAACATTATAAGTAATATATCCAAGAAGTATGTTATTTTTTCAGAAATGAGATGAAACAGAATTATAAGGTTAAGTCCCCCGACTTCACGGAGCGTCCTTAAGGAATAATTTCTCTCACTGTACCTGAGGTTATTGAATCTTTCTTCCAAGATAAAATGACCTTCAATCTGAACAATATCGGTACCTCAAATTATTGGATTCAACGAACTCACTCAACAGCTAAATGATCACACAGAATTTTTATATAAAAGAATAGTGTTTTTACTGTCAAAAATCATGCCAATACCTGAGGAATATATCAGGTATTTATATCCTTTAATGAGTCCTTTCAGAAAGGATGTATTGGTTCAGCAGAAAGACATCTTTTCAGTAGCAGTCATGTCCTTGCACCTGATCTACGGCCGCAGGTGACGTTTGGCAAATTCCAATAGCTTCTGCGCTATATCTGTGCCCACAGGTCGCGTACTTGCGCTGCGTCTGCACCCGCATGTCACCCTACAATGCGAAATAGTGTATTTTTCCCTCAAAGGGTCGCATACCTTCGTGATGCATCGCGTATGCATTTTTATGGCGTCAAAATTAAGCCCACACTTGGAGAAACAATAATTATATCAGATTTTGGATAAAGAAATTTCACTTATGAACAAGTTTCAAATAAAATTTATCTAAAAAATTAGATCTCATCAATCAATCATTTTTCATTGACAATGAAGCCGAGCGAGCAACGACAATGACGGCGCGAAGCACCACCTTGTTCTTGCCTCACTATCCATGTGGAGTTAGTGTTTCTGATTAAAAACACTCCAAAGTTCCCTTCTCCCCTAATATGGGAGAATTAGTAAACTTTTCATTTTGAGAGTACAATTTCTAAATTGGTATCTCTCTTTGCCTCCACTATTTTTCCCTCCATTTTTCATTCACACATACACATCGAACTCAACATATACAAATAAAAAAAAATTGGCGCATTCAGAAGTTGAAAAACAAATAGTTTTTATCATTCAGTTTTCAGACCTAGAAACAACATCTTAATCATTCAAATGTGCATTCAAATTGAGACATTCGAATCTTAATACAAACAAATGCAACCATAATAACAATATGAATTAGTAATATAGGATTACAAAAAAAAAAGGTATCTACAACAATAGGTCTCCACCATTGTAAGTTTAATTAGGGAAAAACAACGGCAGATGCATTTTTGGATCATTTGGCTCCAAGTTCAAGAGTGGTTTGAAAAAAAATGATACAAATATAAAAAATGCACGAAGATAAGGCATAAATATTTTCCACGTAAATTAATTGATACCCAGCTGTCCATCCACCTACCAACCACCCCAAAAAAGTGCACACCTAAAGCAAGAACACTAAATATAACAGAGTTTTTTAAGTTCCACCAATGTAGATAGATAGAGTTTAGTAAACCGAATAAATATTCATAACAAAGTAAAGAAAATCATCTTTGAGTTCAAAATAAAGGTCAAAATCAATGAAACAACTCTGTGAAGTTAACAAACATTAAGTGAAACACTCAAATCGAGAACAGATTCACAGTCGTTTAATACGTGGAATGAGGTTAATAACATTCAAAATAAAATATGTCGTGCTTAGTTTGAAATATTAGCTAGTGCTGCAATTATTACTATCTCACCTGAAGGATCGTCTTAAGATTATCAACTTTTTCATTTTTTACTTGTAACTCGACTTTAATTAACAATTTTTGTAACGAAGTTTTGAAAGCTAGTGCTTGCTTGCGACCATTGACAAGTATATCTCCACTTTGTCTCATGTTAGAAGCTAATCTTCCTGCAGATTTGCACATATATAATTGTCACAATATATTTAATTAGTCACAAACTTCATCACGATGATGTTAAATGGTTCGTGACTAATATTTTTTATTTATAAGAATGGATAAGAGGCTCATGTGATTGACGTGAGGGAGCAGAAATGACCATAGAAGTTGAATGAACCTAAGAAAAAGCAGTGGTGAGTTCATCAATAGAGTGAACAATTTTCTTGATAAGGTATTTAAAAGGGGTTTTAACGGAAAAGAGATATTATGCCCATGTGATGTTTGCAAGAATCGCTATTGGCATTTAGAAATGTTGTAGAGAACCACTTGTTTGAAAAAGAGTTCGTTGTAGGATATGACAGGTGAATTTCTCATGGGAAAAGGATATCATCAAGTACTCACATTCAAGTAGTAATGATCATGAAGCTTGTAAAAATTATGATGGTATCTTGAAATCAAGCAACATGTCATTCATATGCTACTACTGAACTTTTAGACAATATCCTAAAGAGGTTTTAAACTAACATTAGTTGTTTTGTTCTCAATATATTCAATTCTTACCAGATAGAGTTATCTGTACCTATACTGGTGACAATGTTTTTCATTTTCTTCCTCTTTTACACTACATAGGCTTCAAGAAATGATACTATACCAATTATCTCCAACAACATACCCTTCTGTCAATTGAAGGCTTATTCTACGGTTATATTTTCTTCTTTTTTATCAATAGTCATTGTTCTTAAAAAATCAAAGTTGACAGAGAAAATTGAAAAGAATTCATCAAACCGAAGACCCCAAAAATGACAAAAAAAACAAAATAAAAAATTGAAGCGGTAAAGATTTACAAGTTAAACTCATTGCAAGTGAAGAACAAAATTAAGAAACCCAAAAACATGACGTACTCAGAGTAGTATAAATCTTTTTCTTCTTTCTCTTTTCTTTACAAATAATGAAATTTAACTTTCTTATTGAAAATAAATTAAAAAGTGATCTTTATATGACTTTTTAAGATAAATATGAAAAAAATTCTTCCATTTTACTACCCAAAATATTCAAATAAGAACGCCCTCCAAGAAAGTAGACAAAAATACTTAAATTCTTGCATGTCAACTAAACATTTTTGAAGTCCTAAAGCGGAAACCCAAGATACAAATTGACCAAACCAATTCAATCCTCAGGAAAGAAAAATTAAAATTGAAGAATATAAAGCAAAAGCATGAAAAATTGATGCAAGATTACATACACCAATCTTTTTTTCAATTTAGATATTGAATTAAGGAAATCTAGTAAATAGCATCTCAAAAATGCAAAATTGAATAGTAAAAACACAAAATAACAAAATAAAAATTGGAGTCACAACCACCAGATTTCAGATGAAGAAGATGAAGAAATTTCAAGAAAAAAAAAAAGACGAATTAAAAAGAACCACATGCCTTTAAATGGAAGAGGAGAAAGCTAAACAACAGAAGTAGAATATGGAAGAAACAATATGTGGAAGTAAAATTTATAATAAGAGGAAAGAATTAAAACTCACCTTTATCGAGGAAGAAAAAGAGATATTTTCACCTATTTACACGTCAAAAGCCCTTAGCACGTGGTGAAACTTTGGTAACAGTAAAATGACACTTAGTTAGGTTGTGTGAAAAGATAAAAATTCCCTAAAGTTAGTATAAATAGGCAATAACGACACATGTTGAAATCAACTCATTTTAGCTCATTTTTATAATAGTAGTAATTTATTAAGTTTCTACAAATATTGGGAGAGAATAAAAAATTGTGTTAGAACTTTATATTATAAACATGAAATTATTCTAATCTTTTCTTTTTATATTTTTTATGATTTTAAATTTCTTTTGTATCAAGAGCGCGACATGAATTGTGAAGGAAAATAAGATAATTAAAAGATGGGAGAGTTTTAATGGCATTAAAAAAATTACATTTATATAAGGTACGGTAAAATTTTAACCTCAACCTCTATATAAAAAAATTTATATATTATACATTGCATACTTGATATATATAAAAATAAAATAAAAAATACTTGTTGTAAATAATGTACTTGATATATGTAAAATTTAGGAATGTTAAATGGTAAATGGGGTTGGTATGAGGCGGTTGTAGGATAAAATTACAAATATTTTAACCTACCTTTTCCTTCTCAGCAAATTTGTTGTTTTTAATCCGCCTCACCCTAAACCCAACCCTTATAATTTATTAAAAAGATTGCTAGATGTTATCCATGTATCTAAATCTTTTTCTTCAGAATTGTTTTTTCCTATGCTATTTAGAACAAATAACAGTTGTTTTTATTGTTTAGACAAAAATTTCAAAACTGACAAAAGATAATCTAAAACAGACCCAGCTCTAAAAATCAATTTTTCTCATATGAAAAATAATATGAAGAAATTTGTCTCTATACTTCTCATATTTTTGCTTTTTTTTTTTAAATAGTAAAAGTCAATAAAAAAGATCATTTAAATAAAATGGTAATGCAAAATAAATCCAAATCCCTTTCATTGTTTGGCGGCACAAAAATTCACAGTTTCACTAGTAGATTATTTGGACAGACTACTATAAAACTAGATCATAATTAAATAAATGCAAAATTAATGTTTCAAACTTTTTATAACAAATAAGTGTAACACTTCGTACTTTTGTATTTAATGCTTAAAAATGACCTACATAACCCTTATATTGAGTAGAAATTGTTTGAAAATATTAAGAAAGTTTTAGATGAGATTTTGGATCGTGTGTCGCGTCGTAGGATGGTATGCACTAGGGTCTGTGTCGCACGGCCGAGCGGGGGAACCTACTGGTTCACCTCCTTAGCCTGCGCATCGTATGGGCTAGTGTTGCACAGTGGGGGCACGCCTCACCCCCTCCCCCCATTAGTCTAATGGGATTTTATTTTATTACATTATTTTAATGGCCTTTTGGTCCTTTTCTTGGTTAAAAACTGTCACGATTTGAGATTATCCTCTAGTTGAGATATGGTGTCTGGAACTGATCTTGGGTGTATTTATACGCCTAATCATCATAACTTATCCATATTTTAGTTAAGTTTAGAGAACAAAGTGCCTAATTTTTTATGTTTTTACCCCACTTCTATGTAATTGAGCTAACCGATGTGATTAGCATGATTTCAGGTATTAATGAAGTAGATGAAGACATAATGGGACTATGGAATGTGTATGACATATGACACAAGAGAGAGTAGCAGTCTGGACCAAATGTGGCGCCTAAAAACTAATTCAAGACTAGTTTATCATTTATAATTAGTTCAGGGACTTAGAAGACAATTATGAGAGAAAAGATTATTAAAAGGTTTTGCTGAATTTTTATTCATAATTCATTATTATGTATTATTTTGAGAGAGGAGAGAGACGGCTTACACTAAGGGAGAAACGTTATTCATCTTCTCTACCAAGATCGTCTTCTAGTTTTTGGTATGATGAGTATTTCTATTGTGATTTTCGTTTTACTCATGAGTAGCTAAGTTTATTAGTTAGGGTTATGAAAACTTTGTAGCATACAATATATCATTTTGGGTTTTAAATTCATTATGCATTGATTTGTTTACATCGTACTCTCTTCATTTATCTTGAATTCTCGTGGTTGCAAACATAGAGGATATGCCTTAAAACACAACTTGTTCGAAGAAAGTTTGATGTTCGAAAAAGAGAGTAGTGACAAGAAAATAGGATTTTCAACCCCTATTTCATACGTTAATGCCTTAACAGGATTAACTACTTGGAGATTTCATATTATTTTGGTAAACGCTTTTGATTCGAGAGAACTAAAGTGAATTAGTCCTTGATGGTTGAGAAACACTAGGATTATGTTATTAAATACAATGCGTTTCTCTGTAAGCACGATGCATGTATGAATTCGTAAAGCCCATAGTTAGAAAGTATTGAAAACGACAAGGTGGACATAACCATAGCTTGCTATTTCTCTGAATTTGAATACTACTACACGTATTTCATCTTGTTAAACTGAAACCATTAATTTGTGAACTGAATCAAATCCCCCCTATTTATTTTATGGAAATGAACGATTAAAAGTCAACTAATCTGCATACAACTTAATTAGCACCATATTCCCTGTGGGATTCGACCCCAACCTAGTTGGGTTATATATTTGACAACTGCCGCTTAGTCTCTTGTAAGAGTGGTGTAATTTATGCGTATCAGGAACCACAAATGATTCCAAGCTAATCCTTGACATAGCATACTAAGCATAATATAAGATATTTAAGTGAAAGCTATAATAAGATCATAAGATAAATTCTGAAAAATCATAAATGGACAAGTTCGAAGCCCGAAAGGCCAACATAAATTATATTCTATTATCTGAAAGCCTCTAAACTATAATCTGCTGGGACAAGACCTGGCTAATCTTAAAACAATGTATGAAGGTAAATGAAAAGGACTAACTAAACTAAGTTCCCGAAAATGAGGATTTACCACTACTGAAGTTTGGCTGATAAACAACTAGCCATATATGTAAGAGTGGGCGCATGAATCTATATTAGATGAAAAATATAGACAAAAGAAGTATACGATCAGTATATTTGAATGTACTGAATACGTAAGAAATAATTAAGTATCATAAAAACATAGTATTAATATACATTAATAAAATGACAAGAACTATAGATTTCTTAAGGATATATCAATTGAAAGTAAAACAATTTAAAGACCATAAATGAGTATTTCTAAAAATACAATGTATATGTGAAACTATATTTATGAAAATTATATCTAAAAGGATGCATCTTTGAAATCATATTGTATTTATATCATACAAAAACATATAGGTATTATATCATGAAAATCATAAAAGTGAAATCAGATCTCATAAATGGGAGTTTCTTATAACCTACATAAACCATGTGGGCCTCACAGAGTTTAGTGTCATACACCCATACTTAAAAAGGTTGTGTTAACCTGCAAAATTAGAACCATAAACATAAGAATTTTGAAGTGCACCTCAAAAGGGGCAAAACCTATGGTGACACGTAGTTATGAAATTTTAATTTATTTGAACCCTTGTTCTCTCAGTGCTAAATATTAACTATACTGGTGCTCATATCATATCATATGACATAAGAGTTTAATCTACCCTATATACTATAGGTTTAATCTACATTCTGGAATATTTGTAATAACATAAGAGTTTTAAATGCATGCTTCAAAACATAAGCTTTAAGAACAATATACAAAATCATGTCAAGAACGAAGAAGGATGACAAAAAAAACTTTGCTAGACGTAAAAGTCAAGGAAATATTCATAAAAAAAAAATCATAATCATAAACTACTTTTAAAAAATTTAAAACTTTGCTTAAATAAAGTAGGAATTGATAGTAGGTTTCTAAACCCTAGCCATGATCTAAACTTTATAAAATTAATATAGTTTTGGACATGAAAATGAAAGGAATCCTCATTAAAGTCCTACATACCTAAATTAGAAAGGATCTTGGAGAAAATCGTAAACTTGAGAGCTTTGGATTTTAAAAACCCTTCTTGAGTTTTAGTAGAAAAGGGGAATGAGGTATTTAGGAGTTACTCTATGCATTTGGGATGTTTCTAGGATATAAAATAAATTTGAGGTAGATATAGGATAGGAATATCTCTCTTAGAACATAAAAAGAAGAGAAAACTAAAAAAAGTCATAGAAATCATGTGCGATCACGTATCTCCGGCCTAGGTTGCATGAATTTTCCTATAGCATTAAAAGAGCCACTGCCTTACCCATGTGGTCGCACGACTAATTTCCTCTTCGCTTAGCGATCGTGCATATTGCATAGTACCCAGTATAATGGGCATAACTTTTAGCACATAACTTGAATTAATGAATGGATGGTGGTGTTGGGAACTAGACTCAACAACCTTTAATAAAATGATTTTTGATCTACATACTCTTCATATTATAGGAGGAATAATCATTTGAAATTGGCCCTAGTGAAATCACATACAAAAACTCAATAAGTAAAACTTTCAACTCAACTTTAAAGTAGAAGTTCCTTATGACCTTACTTCATATGTAAATCTCTTTAAACACTAAGAAATTGATCTTAACTCCTATATACAATTGGGATCATTGGATTTCGGATTATACACATATAAAGAACAATTCAGGTTTTAGATTAGAATTTTTGGGATGTTACAAAAATCGTTCCCCACCTATACTAAACGACCCCAAACTCCTGAGTACAAAAATCATCAATCAAAAACACATTCCACTCTTTCCTAAGACTCTTAGAAGCAATAACAACTAGGGTTCAAGATTCAAATCTAAGCTTTCTCAAAATTCTTTCCGTCAAAAGGTATGTTGAACAATCATCTTTCAAGTAAATAAATAAATAGTTGATTTACTATTATAAAATTTTATATTTATATGAATTATCAATGTGAGTTTTTAAGGATAGTTTTTGAAAGATGATTTGAGTTAAGTTACAAACCCTTTTCTGTGCAATTGCTCTTAAATTGTTACTTGAATTTGAAAAGTGAGATTATTGCTTGATAATAAAACTGTGTTATTATATAATGATATTTAGAACATATTAAATTAAAAAATTCATGTTTTGTTATAAACCTCTTTTCTTATGTGAATCTTGATTTTTGGTAAGAAGAAGGAAAGTACTACTTTCCTTGATTTTGAAAAATATTGATATTTAAAGGTGAAATATTCTACCTTTAAGAAAAAATTAAATGAGTTAATACTTCAAAATGATGGGAATGTGGATGAACATTATATGAAATGATTATGGTATGATATGTAGACTTGCAAGTTTGGGTATGATGATACTAATCCAACGAGTGCCCCTAAGAAAGACTATTTTATGTCAAATGGTAAATATTCATGAGAATGTATAAATTAAGATTAAAGAGAATTATATCTTTCACCAAAAGGTGTAAGTCCTCATGACCCAACGCTTGAAATATGTGTTTTATCGACATAAGGAAGGTTTGCTCTTAATGGGACAACTTTATGATGTTTCCCTCTATGAGGATTATATGATATGATGGTCATATGACTTTTATCTCAGTCCAGGTAGAAAACATGGATTAAGGCCACCAATTGGGTACGAACTGAACAATATAGCCCGTGGGTTACTTAATGCCAGTAAAACTACATAGTTCAGAATTGATGTTTAATAAGTGGTTATATCTTATGATTTTGAGTCACTTGTCCCATATTTTCCCTTATTATATTTTATTTTAAGTTTTATAACTTCTTTATCCCTTCCCTTCGATTGCATAGCAGTACTCATCATACTGGCTATCTCGGATGCTAGATCTTTTCATAACATATGTTCAAAGGCATTTCCTTATGGTTCATTAAAGCATTAGGGTTTTTAGGATAACATAAGAAAGTGTTGATACCACATATCCCAAAAGGCATATATTTACTTCTTATTTAGATTTTGAGTTGTTCGTTTTATGGTATCTTTGAGGCTATGTCCTAGCTTAGGATGTTCATTCTTAGAGTTAAAGGCTTATAAACTGATGAAGTTCATGTTTTTATTCTCAGTTTTAGACTTATTATCCTAATTAAGTTGGATTTTCTTTTATTAAGTTTGTTTTTACAATTATATTAAACATGATTTTGATGATATGCTAAGTGGTCCTCTTGGTCCTTCATTAGTTTGTTACGTCCAGGGCCTAGTCTTAGATCTTGAAAAACTTGATAGAGCACAGTTCTAGGGTCCTAGGATATTTACAAAGTTGTGTCGAGTAGAATCTTTTTTATGAATGTCTAGCACACCACACTTATAAATGAGAGGTAGTAAGACATTTAGGGATGTTTCTCTTTATACATGTTCTAGTCCGTGATAAAATTTTCCAGTTTTAAGAAATTCCTCCTAACTCTTAATTTTTCCCACGTTTCAGGTCATGCCTTCAATAGGACTTCAATTAAAGGACTTTAGTTGGAATATCCTCCCTACTGAGGGCAAATGTTGAAGAGGTCCGTCCTACTCATAAGATGCATACTGATAATGGATTTTGCACTTCTAGTCAGACCTCCATGGGCTCCTAGAATCAATCCCACATATACTCATGCCTCACAAGGTGAAGTTACTAATTTTGAGTTTATACAAACCATTTAGATGCTTATTCAAATTGTGTCATCTCAGTAGTGTCGATCAGGTAATGTTGGTTCTACTATTGATACTTCAACTACTACTAGGGTTGTTCAATTCATGTGACCGAACCAATCGATTTTCACAGGGTCCAAAGTTGAGGAGAATCCTCATGATTTTATTGATGAGATGGAGAAGATTTTTAGATTCATGCATGCCAGTTATATATAGAGTGTTGAATAAGAATCCTATCAGCTGAAGAGTATGGATGGTTAGTAATATAATAGTGGGAAGAGATTAGGGGTGAGAATACGAAAGCTATAGTTTGTAAATATTTTTCTCTAACCTTTCTCGATCATTTCCTTCCTTAGGAGTTAAGGGAAACTAATATTGAGGAGTTCGTGAATCTAAAACAAGAAAATATGACTATTAAGGAGTATGCTTTAAAATATATCCAGTTATCTAGTTATGCCTCAAAATTAGCATCGACTTTGAAGGCCAGAATAATAAAATAGGTGTCTGGTATTTTTGATGAGTTGATGGTGGAGTGTAAGGGGGAAATATTAAAGAATCACCTTGATATATCCAGGTTAGCAGTATATTCTCAACATGCAGAGGGCAAGAAGAATAAATAGGCAAAGCTGAGGGGCGGCAGAGTAAAATAGCTAAGCTTACAAATCAAGATGTGAACCATCAGAATAGTGGTAAGGGTGGCAAGAAGCTTTTCAGAAAGAAATCTTGGGGACAAGCTCTTCATCCGCTTGTTCGCCTGCACTTTGATCTATGACCGATCAACTATTCCAGCCTAGTAATAGCCCTAGGATGTAGGATACTCAGGGTAACATAGCCTAGTTTGCACCATCCTATCCTTTTTGTCACACTTGTGGGAAACTTCATCATGGGATTTGTCATTTTGGTAAGAATTTTTGCTATAATTATGGTTAGATCAGTTATTTTCAGTGATAGTTCCCCTAGACAAAGGAGGCATCTGGGGGCACTAAAGTTCCTTTTTTTAGCTTTCTGGCCCCAGTTACAAAAGGTGCTACTTTTGGGATAGGCAGGGGCTGTAATCGTTTGTATGCTTTATCTACACATCAATATTTTAACTCTTCATCAGATATGATCACGGGTATGTTACAAATTTTCCCTCCTTATGGTTTTGTGCTACTTGATCTTGGTTTTACTTTATCTTATGTCTCCACTTATGTAGCTGTGAATTTTAATTTTTATCTTGAAAATGTTCTTAAACCCTTCTCAGCTTCTACCCCTTTTGATGAGTCTATTATTGCAAAAAGAGTCTAAAAAAATTATGTTATGACTATCTTTCAATGGAATACTGTGGTTGATTTGGTAGAACTAGATACGATAGATTTTGATGTCATTTTAGGGATAGACTGGCTTTACTCTTATTATGATACTATAGATTGTAGGACCAAAAAAGTTATATTTCATTTTTATAATGAATCAGTTTTGGAATGGGAGGGTAGTCCTATAGTGCCAAAGAAAAGATTCATCTTTATCTTCGAGCCTGAAAATTAATATCCAAGGGGTGTTTTTACCATTTTGATTGGGTCAATGATTCTAGTGCTAAAATTCCCCCACTTAAGTCTATTCTCATGGTTAATGAATTTATCGAAGTCTTTTTTGAAGACCATTCCAGAATTCCTCTTGTTAAGAAGATAGATTTTAGGATTACCTTTTGTCTGATACTCGACTAGTCTCTATTCCACCATATTAAATGGCTCATATAGAGTTGAAAGAGTTAAAGGAACAATTGAAAGACCTCTTTGAGAAAGGTTTTATCCTGTGGAGGGAGATGACATCATGTGGTACCAAGGAAGATTGTGTTTGCCTAATATTGATAATTTGTGTGGGAGGATTTTGACTGAAGCTCGTGTTTACAGTTATATTGTTTACCATGGTTCTACTAAGATGTGCCTGATTTGAGAGAAATATATAGATGATATAATATGAATAGAGATATTGCTAATTTTTTTGTTAGATGCTCTAACTGTCAACAACTTAATTTTGAACATCTAAGGACTTGCGGTACGTCTCAAGATATAGCTATTCTAGTGTGTAAATAGGCGATGGTGAATATAGACTTTATCACAGTTTTCCCATGTACTCGTAATGTAACACCCCAAATTTTTGCCTCTGAAAAATTTCTTCACTCTGAGATTACTACCTAGATTATGACTCACCTTACGAGTCGTAAGGTGTCATTATGGGTTGTAGGACCCTAATTGTAGGGTGAACAGTGTGTTGCCTAAGGTTTTTAACCTGAGTACGATTAAGATGTAATAATTCATGGTGAGACATTACAAGTCATAATGTGGGACTCATAGTCTCACCAGTGTAATGGCCCTTTATTTCTATTATGACCACGACTGGACGCGACGAGTTGTAAAGAATAAATTATGAGTCATAAGGTACGACTTGTAGGGTAAAAAATGGGGGTGCCTTGGGACATTTCCCAGATTATGAGTCAAGGGGATGACTCGTAGTCAGTCATTATGAGTCGTAAGATGACCCATAATGACTAGGAAGCAAATTTGTAACGTTTAACTAAGGGTACTTTAGACATTTCCCCTTTTCCCCAACTGTGACCCACGACCTTAAAGCCCTTTTGGGACCTTATTATCATTCCAAAACATAATTAAACAAACTCTTAAACTCTCTCTCAAATCCCTATGTCAAGAACAAGCTATGGTTTCTTAAGGTTGATCATCTAGAGCTTCCAAGTGATGATTTCTCTCCATAATTGTGATACTTTCAGGCATGTACATGTAGCGCTTTGGGTTTTTTATATTTCAAAATTTTCTAAAATTTTATCCTCAATGTCTTGACAACGAATTACCCCTACGAGTCGTAGGGTATCTTAACGGGTCATGTGACCCTAGTCGTAAGATGACCAACGAATGGTGTTTGAGTTATTATCCTGAGTATGACTTGGGGACATGAGTCGTAGGGAGTCTTGCTGGATCCTAGGTACCCAAGTCATAACCAAATCAGTAATTAAGTGGCTAAGTTCTACTTTGTTCTACTCTGAGTAAGAGTGGCTCACTAAGAGTCGTAAGGACTTGTTACGAGTCATTGGCTGTAAATCGTAGGATGTCCAGTGTTTACCCAATTGGGTCTGTGTTGTCTACGGTTAGACTCTACGTCGTAGGGTCCCATTATGAGTCTTATTGGTTGAGTTCTAGGGTCAATAAATTATGACTTTCTTGGAAACTATCTTGTCTAGACTCAAGGTAATGAGTTGTAATGAGTCTATACGAGTTGTATGATGACCCGCATTCATTGACGACTAAGTTCCAACTTTTAATTTGAGGGCACTTTGGATAATTTCCTCTTTTCCCAATTAAAATCCCCCATCACTAAAGCACTTAAGAGGGTTATATTCCATCCTTAACATACTCAAACACTTCCAAAGATCTCTCAAATTCTCTCAAGTAGCCATACTTAGCGTTTTCAAGAAATAGGTTATCCAAGGGCTCAAAGGTTGAAATCTTTTCGTGAAACTTGGTATTTCAGGCATGTTACTCTTCCCTTATTGTTACTTTGTTAAAATTATATGTTTTAAAGTATTGTTCATGCAATATTGTTTTTGATTTTGAAACAAGGGTTGAGGGTTTTGAATGCTTTTTGTTGAACAACATTTTCTCATGGTTTACATGTGATTAATCATCATTTAAACATGATTTTGAACTTGGGGGTGCATGGGTATGGTAAATAAACCAAGGAATAATGATTTTCCCCAGACATGTGTCTTTTAAAGTGGTTATGACCCCAACTCCACATTGTGAAATTGGTTTTAATTATGAGAAATGTGGGAATTGAATTATCCTTGAACTATTGCATAATGGTTTTTGAATTAAACCTTGTGGGTTTTATGTTTTCACAAGCTATGGCATATTTGAACCAAGGGGGTTGTGAATTCCCCAAGTGATGCAATTATTTTGGAATGATGTTACCTTGCAAGTGTAGTTGGTATGACAATACCAACAATTATGCCCAAATGTGAAATATTGTTCAATGAATGAGAACATGTAATAAATATTTTTAATTGGGATTTAATGAGAGTTGTGTAGCTAAGTCATGAAAGTGAAGGTCCGAGAAACCAATACTGGAAACCACAATTGTCGACGCGGGGGTCTATATGACTGGGTGGTTTGAGTCTCCCTTATTAATACCATTTGATTGGGAAGTTTGAGTCCCGCACATCTTATTATAGGATTTGGTGCTCGTGTCACCTTGATATGCAAGGAGGTTCGAGTCCCCCAAAGTGCATATATATACCCTATGATTCGTGCAGCAACACGCACTAGGGCCCTTCCATCTGGGAGAGAGCTGGGCCCATATAGACTGTGGGTGTCTTTTTATATTATGACAGTTGAGCTACACAATCTAGGCAAAATTTCTAAAGTGCATGCTAAGCCTTATTCCCTATCCTGGCATATGATATATATATATATGCATTTGATTATGTGTATTGGTTTTGAATGATTTTAAACTATTGATAATGACATTATGTCATCCTTATCCCTGAGTTACATGCTAATGTTCACCCTACTAACCGTCTCTTAATATTGTATCCCCACGCGATACGGCACCAGAGCTATTTCTACTTTTTCTGCATAGTGGTAGGTTGGTCAGATCAATTTGTTAGTTTTTTGTGTTGTGGTGAAGTGGTGATCTTTCATTCCTCAAAAGGCTTAGGCATTTCACCAGCTCTTATTCTTGGATTTGAGCTGATAGCTACTTTCATTATCATTTTCATTCTCATTGTCACCTGTCAGAACCGGGGACATGTCCCGACCAAGATATTTTTGGTTCTTTATTTAGAAGGCTTTGTTTGGGTTACTGTGTATATTGGGTGATGTTGATCAGTTGTTTGTCCGATTGTCAGTCATCGATTATAGACATGTTTTAAGTTTTCTTAAGCTTGTTGCATACTATCTTGTTATATGTTCGGAATTCATCCGAACTTGGGGGATATTGTGTTTGGTTTGGTTAGGTACAGGGAGTGATCTTCGATCCACGTGGGACTTGAGATACCCATCGCAGCCAGACCCTGGTTTGGCTCATGACAGTACCTCAGTACCTCTCCCCTTAAACTTGTTTTACTTAAATCATGTGTTTAAATAATTACTTATGTGGATTTGAATATGGGTTTTGATATGGGTTGAGGGTTTTGAAATGAATGTTACACTAATTGGATTTCTATAATTTTATATGTATTATTTATGCTTTATAATAGTTTTGAACTAGTTGGGCGTATGGGTATGATAATTTTGAAAGGGGTCGCGGCATTTTCCCAAAGTGATGATTTTGGTTTGGAGTTTGATTTTGGAAATTGTGTTCCCTCAATCCACTTGCATGATTGAAATATGGTTAATCACATGGTTTAGATTATTTCCCTAAACAATTGCATTGCATAAATGGCTAAGCAGATGAAATAATTTTAAAGGCCTTGCCGGTCATGTTTTTTATTTTTAAAATTGTTTTAATGAACAAAGAGGGTCAAGGTATTCCCCCAAATTGATTTAAAGAACAAAGGGGGTCAATCCATTTCCCCAATTAATTTAATGAACAAAGGGGTCGAGGCATTTCCTCAGAATAATAAAATTAGATTGGCATATTTATAAGATTGCAAGCGGATATTGATATGACGATACCAATGGTATGTGCCTTAATGGACGGTCCTTTGTTTAATAAACAGGAATGTGTAATTATTTTAATTAGGTTTAAAGGGGGTTGTATAGCTGGCTATGAAGGCAGAGGTCCCAATGGGACTGATACTGGAAACCCACGTTTGCCAGTGTGGGGGTTAGTCTCGATGACTACGTGCACACATCACTCTCTCTCTCTCTCTCTTTATATATATATACGTACGTATGTATGTATGTATGTATGTATGTATCTTGGATGGACGTGGGGTTGGGACATTTTCTGGTCTTTCTTGATACCTTCGGTTCATATGTCTAACACGTACTAGGGCTTTTTCGATGGGGAGAGCCAGACCCATACAACCCGTGGGTGTCATTTTATGATGGTTGATGCTACACAGTCCAGGCCTATTACTTCTTGGTTTAGTTATGTCATAGATTGTTTCCTTGGATTTCTTTCTAGTTATTTTCAAAAGCATGTCCTGACTTAGGTCGTTCTTTGGATATTAGAGGCTTTGTGGATTACTGTGGATTAAGATGATTGTTGAAATTCTTAGATTCTTTTTCTGAGTTAGTTGAGTTACCTATCTAGTTATGTGTTTGGAACTCAGCTTTATCTTGTTATATGTTCGAAATTCATCCGCTGCTAGTTGTACTATGTTTTGTTTGGCTAGGAAAATGGGGTGTCTCCGATCCTCGATGGGCTTAAGATACCCATCATGGTCAGACCATGGTTTGGGTCGTGACACTTAATCAGCATGACTTTATTTGGGTCATTGTTGATAGGATGCCCCAATTTGCTCATTTCCTTCTTATAAGAACAACTTATTTAGAAAAGGATTATGTAAAGTTATACATTTAGAAGATTGTTAGATTGCATGGCATGCCTGTATCGATAATATCTGATAGAGCTATGCAATTTACTTCTCAATTCTGGAGAGATGTTCATAAAGGTTTGGGTATGCAAATGAAACTTAGCACTACTTTCTATCCTCACAATATCGAGCAAGCGGAGTGTATTATTCAAACTTTAGAGGATATTTAAGGGCCTATGTTATTGATTTTAAATGTAGTTGGGTGGATTATTTGCCTCTTATTGAGTTTGCCTACAATAATAGATACCACTCAAACATTCAAATATCCCCATTTGAGGCCCTTTATGGTAGGATATGTTGGTCATCTATTAGGTAGAACGAGGTAGGTAAAGCTAGATTATTGGGACCCGGTCTTGTGCATCAAGCCATGAAAAAAGTTAAGACTATTCTAGATCGGCTAAAAAGCACTCATGTCACAAAAAATCCTATGTCGATGTGAGGCGAAGAGAGTTGGAGTTCAAAAGTGATGATTGAGTATCTTTGAAAGTCTCCCCTACTAAGAGAGTGATGAGATTTTGTAATAAAGGAAAGCTCAACCCCCATTACATTGGTCCTTACTGAATTGTGAGAAAGATTGGAAATATTGCTTATGAGTTAGAGTTACCCACGGTTTGTCATCGGTTCATCCCGTATTTCATGTGTTTATGATCAAGAAGTGTGTGGGTGATCATTCTTTTGTGGTTCCCATGGAGAACATTATTGTGAAAGATTCTTTGTCTTATGAAGAAGTTCCTCCAGAAAATTTTGATAAGTCTGGAAGCTGAAGTCCAAAGAAATTGCTTTGGTAAAGGTGTTATGGAGCAATCAAAAGGTAAATGAGGCTACTTAGGAATCAGAGGAAGTCATGAAGGCTAGATATAATTTTTTGTCCACGCCATAGGATGATGTTGTTAAAGGTACCTATTCTATGCCCATCCTTAATCTTCTCATATTCATGATTTGAAGCATTTGCCTAGATGGAATCCTTAAGTTTCGTGAGTCATGCTTTAATTGATGGGTCAACGTTGTTGTGGAATTTTTCGTTTGATGTTTCCAAGCTTAAGATGAACATATAATATTAAATATAAATCCTTATGTCATGTTAAAAGGGCCCTTAATCATCATTCAAGGATGAATGATCCCGGAGGTAGGGGGAAGAATAATGTAACACTTTGTACATTTGTATGTTTCTTTAGAGCTTAAAAATGAACTTATATGACCCTATGATTACAAAATCATATGAGATGAGTCTGGGACGTTAACAAAGTTTTAGATGATATTTTTTACCATGAGTTGCATTGTAGGAGGGTATGCCCTGGCCCCGTGCCGCACAACCAATCGAGAGAACCTACTAGTTCACCTCTACATTAGACTACGCACCGCACGAGTTGTTGTCATGCGATGGAGAGCACGTCACACCTTCCCTCCCAGTTTGCCTAACAGGATTTGATTTTATTACATTGTTTTAAGGGATTTTTAATCCTTTCTTGGTTAAAAACCACCCCCACCTATGCTAAACGACCCCAAATCCCTATGTATGAATATTATCAGTCAAAAACACATTTCACTCTTCCCTAAAACTCTTAGATGCAAGAACAACTAGGGTTCAAGGTTTAAATCTCAAGCTTTCTAAAAATTATTTCCGTAAAAGGTATGTTGAACAATCTCCTTTCTAGTAAATTCATAAATAGTTCATTTCCTATTATAAAGTTTATATTTATATAAATTATGATTGTGGGTCTATGAGGATGGTGCTCAAAAGATGGTTTGACTTAAGTTACAAACCCTTTTTTATGCAATTGCTCTTAAATTGCTACTTGAATTTGAGAAGTAAGATTATTGCTTGAATTATGAAACCTTGTTATTATATAATGATATTTGGGACATGTTGAAGTCAAGAGGTCATGTTTCTTTTTAAACTACCTTATGCAAATCTTGATTGTTTTACCCCTTTTCGGATTTCATTTAAGAGAAAATGGTTTTGACCTTTTAAAACTATTTCAAAAATTCAAGAAAATTTTGAAATAATTCTTTAAAGAATTTCCAAAGTCACCACTTGATATTTACAGAAATTATCAAGAAAACTTAACGATATTTCAAAGATTCAAAAATAGAATAAATCATTGAAATAAGAGAAACTAGGTAAGGGTTCAATTAACGCTCTAAGAAGGTTTTTAAGACACTTAGGAGCGTCCATTTAAAATGATTCACCAAAAATCATTTTTTGACTAACTTACAAAATCTTTGCAAAAAAGGTTGCTTTTATAAAATTGTTTGTTCCCATGTTTAAAATTGGCATTTATTTATTCAAACGAGAGATATTCTACTTGAATTTCGGAAAAGGTTACAACATGTTCTTACTTAATCCGCTATCAATTTTGAGGAAAATTACTAAATGTTCCGCTTAATTTGAAGAACATTACGAAATATCTTGCTTGAGAAAATAATTTACTTAGTCACAAGAAAGTTAGAGTTTGAGAAAACGATCAAGGAATATGCTAATGGGAAATTTCTACTTAATTCGTAATTATTCCTAGAGAAATTATGGAATATTTAGTTGAATTAAAAAAGAAACCTATTTAAACTTGATTGCACATTCGAATTTAAGGAGGAAATAAGTTTGATTTTTATGGAAAAGAGATTATATAATTATACATCGTTATTATTGTCATAAAAATGGTCATTTTGTTATAAATAACACCTTTGAAAAATATTAAAAAGGTATCATGTTAAAAAAATATTTTATCAATTATGCAAAGTTAGAATTTACGAGAAAGAAATTAACTTCTTGAGTTTGATGAAATTATTTTAACCCAAGTAGGTTATTAGTCATATGAACAAGACAAGTGTCATTTTCAAATAGAGGGCTTAACAATTTTTCTTTTAAAAATTAGTTTTAGGAAGAACAATCGAAAGAGCCACTTTAATCCGTTTAGACAAAATAAATTAGGTGAGAAAATTTTGGATCGAATATGGAAATCGAAGGAAAACAAAATAGCAACAACAAGGGGTAACACTGGATTAATTAACTAAAGTTAGTGCTAATACAAATAAACAAATATAAGTTGCAATTTATAAGAGAATAAAAGATTAAAGTTGAGGTTGGGCCCTTTTGGGCCCATCAGTAGGCTGCCCAACCTTTGGGCTTACAATTTTATGGACTTTAAGTCCATTTTCCTGTACGTATACTAGTTGTATATCACAGCCCCTTTTCCTCGCGTTTTTGTGTATATATGGTGTATATATGATCGTAATTCAGTCACATACACACAACTTTTAGCCCTCCCCCTGTATAATCAGCTTCTTTTTCCATTTTTTATGCGTATATCCTCAGCATACTGTTGTATACCTGTGTATGTAGCTTTGTTTCTCGACGGATTTAGTCTATTTTTTGGATTTAGACAAGGTTCAAACTCGACGTTAGACTAGGCCTCGATGGCCCATTACAGAAATGCAAGGACGTGGGTCGGATTAGACTCCAACGACGATGCTCATGCAAAAAGAAGAAGTAAACGATTAACTCAATTCGAAAGACTCTGGCATACAATTTTAGAAAGCAAAAAAAAACAAGTTCTCACTAACCAATGTTATTTAAAAGAGGAGAAACTAAATCTTTGAACAACTGTAGGTGATTAGAATAGCAGAAAATGAAATGCGTCAATTGTAAGATCGTATTGAAAACAAGAACAACATATATTACTTTATTCTAAGGGAATCAAAAATATATCCTAACTAATTAATCGACTTAGACAAGACTAATCTAACATTTACAATTATGCAACTACTCATTATCTCACTAAGCTAACCAATTTACCTAAACTAATCAACTATTTACTTTATAATCTCAACACAGTTAAACAAAAATTTGTTTAAAAAATATCTTGTTCATCAAATTTCAACAATCCAAACATGACCAGACAAAGGCACCATTATACAGATGAAATCGCCATTTTATTAAATCACCAAAACCCCTCAATATAGAAGACTAAAGACCATAAGAAAGGAGATAAGTATTTTGGGAGATTCATTATCTCTACTTGAACACAAATATTATCATTTAAATATGGCCATAGAGAAAGTAATAAACCACTATCCTTAATCAGGGAGGTTTCACTTTCCAGTAATCAATTTTAAACTCGCTCATATGCATACAAAACAAGAACAGATTTCAAACTAACACCAGTGAATGTAAAACAGATTTCAAACTAGCACCAGTGTATGTAAAACAGATTTCAGACTATCACAATGGCACACAAAACAGATGTACTTTTTTTGGTGATCAATTCTAAGCCACCACATATGCAGACACATAACATGACTTCGACTTAGCATATCTCAAACTTTCAAATTTTCATCAAAAAATCAAAACCTCTTTTTTTTTATTAGACGAGACCAGCCCACTCTCACAATTATAGCAAAATTCTGGACTTACTATATTCAAGAGTAAATAAGAAAAAACCTAAGAAAGATGAAGTGCTCACAGAACACTAAAGAGAATTCATACAAAATCAAATAAGTCTTAATTTAACATGAGACGAAAACTTTAGTTACAGGAAACAAATTGGGTGAAAAGTTTACCAACTTCCATCATAGAACACAGGTTGGGGATTTTGTGGAGCTGAGGGGTATATAGATTGTGATGGCATTTTCCCAGAATTAGACCCGAAAGATTTCTTTGACTTCGGGTTTGGACTAGAGGATACAAAAGACACATCTTCTCTCTTTTTATTAGGGAATCCTGAAGATCCAAGTTGTGCAGAGATCTTGTTGATTTTTCCTGTCCGGAGTCCTTTTTCAATTGTTTCACCAATCTTAACCAAGTCAGCGAAGGTAGCATGAATTGTCGATTTCATTTTGTCATAAAACTCTCCCTCCTGAGCTCGGGTAAACACAACGACTATTTTTTTCTGTCATAGGAGGTCATACCTCTACTGCCTCTTTCTGCCAATAACAGGCATATTCATAAAAGAATTCATTAGACTTTTTCTTGATGCGGTTCAAAGAATATCGATCAGGAAATATCTCTACATTGTAGGAAAATCTATCAACAAAATCCCTAGCTAAAGCACTCTATTTAGGCCTTTTCTTTAATTTTTGTGAAGCAACCCACTCAGGCTTCGACTGAAGAGCCTTAGCAACAATGCTTCATTTCTACCAGAGCCTACCATTTGGTCACAATATCTTCTCAAGTGGGTTGTCGGGTTTCCATTACCATCAAGTGTCTCATACTTAGGGACTTTAAATACTTCGGGCAAGTTCAAGTCAAGGTGAATGCAAAGGTCATCATAACTGAACCCTATTGCATTGGGCGAATTGTGTGTTTTCTTCATCTTGGTGATCTTTTCCTTTATCAGTAGTAGCTTCCTAGCATGTCTGCCTTCAGGCACCTTACACTCCTTCTCCATCTCCTCATAATGGTCAATTTATAGATTTTGGGGGAATGTATAGTAAAAGGAAGGCATTACAATAGCATGAATGGTAGCGGGAGGCATATTTTGGGTCATTAGAGGATTTTGAGTGGTATGAGCAAAGTTTTGGTATATGGGAACTGAATTTTAAGGAACATTGGCATTGGGACTGAAAACAGGGTGAGTATTTTGGGAGGTGAAGGCATTTATGAAGGTATTTTGGTAATTTAGAGTGAAGCTTTGAGGGTGGTAAGCATTTGGATTATTTTCTCGATTGGTATTGTAAGTAGGCGGGTATGGTTTTGGCACGACAGATTGATGGAATTAGCGGGAGGTCTAGGCATAGAAATGGAGGGTATGTCGTTTGGTTAGTTTCCATTGTTGGGAAAGCTAAGAGGAGGAAATTGTAGTGGATGCGCATAGTTATCCAAGACTGGCATATTAGCGACAATGGCCAGATTAGCCATATCTTTTGCTCATTGTGCTTATTCTTGAAGCTCCCCCATTCTCCTAGTTAGTTCAACAATCATCTCACCTTGTGTCGTTATCACACTATCCCTAATAGTAATTTCAGTAAGAGCATTATCATCGTTACTATCAGTTATTCTTTCCTCTTCAGCTAGGCGATGGTCAAGAGAGGAATTTTTATTTTCCTTAGATCTAGTAAAATATTAATGTTCAGCCAGTTTTGTCAACATAGATCAATTTCTACTTACTTGATACTGGTTAAAACAACTCCAAAGGAAAATATTTTAAATTATTTAGCTTTCAATAATGCAATATATTCAACATAAAGTTATTTTCATCTTAGTTAAAATAATTCGGGGGGGGGGGGGGGTATTGACTCGAAAAGAATTAACGGGCAGGACTTTGTCCATTGATTTTTGGATAAATGGGTCTTGACAGGATTTTTCTAAGTCTTCTGATTTTGGACTCATATGACTTTCTTTGAAAAAACGAGACATAAAGATTTTAAAGGATAGAGGTCGGGCCAAAAGGCTACCTACGTATCACACAAAAGAGAAATCAGGCCATACATAGTTAAAATAGGCAAGGATAAAACTTTGATTCATTGAAATCTCATTAGAGTTCATTACATCAGGAGAACACGAAAAGGAAAATAACAACAGAAAAGACAAAATTAATGACTAAGTCTTGGGTAGATGCGAGCAATCCCACTTCATCCCGCTTCTTCTATATCTTGATATCCTATAGGTGGTATGGAGGAAATTCTATCTCGACCCTTTCTGTATCCACCAGGCTCTCCAAATCTATCTTAAAAGCACGACAAGTTTCCAAATTGTGCCCTCCGATCCCTCCTTGATAGTGACAAACCTTTTTGAATTTCTTCGAAGCCTTAGACATCTTATTAGGCTTCCTTACCACTAGCTCTAAAATCTTGGCATGGATGAGCTTTGACTAGATTTCATGGTAAGTATCCTCAAACCTTGTGAAGTCATATTTGTAAAGTTGTATGCTATTAGTGACAGGTATGCTTGGATTAACCTGGTCGCAATAGAGACTGGTTTGTGATCCCTACAAATTGTTTATTTTGCCATTGTGGGTCTTGTTGCAAATCCTGGCCTTCAAAGCAATACACTCGTCAGTGGTATGGCCAGATTGATTCAGAAAATAACCAAATCCTTCCATTTGATCGGGCTAGAGGACCTCATATCTCTTAGGATTTTATAAAGCCGAGCATGTCACGATCTGGGGGTACCAAAAATATCTTCTGAAGCGAGATCTGAGGGTGATTTTTTCACTTCCCGACCTAATCCTAGTTGGCCAGACGACATCCCCTTTAATCTTAGCCCAACAGTCCTCTCTTAAGTTTGAAGGTGGGGCTTGCTCAAACTTCTTCTTTTCCTGCGTGATCAACTGCTTGACTTCGGCAATTTCCTTGTCGGCCTAATCGGCCCTCCTAATCAGTCTCTTGATCTTTTTTTTTTTTTGCATTTCCTCCATTTGGGCTAACTCTACTATCCCTCTTTCAGTTGTGTGGTACTTAAATCCATGACAAATCTTCCTAAAAGAATATGAATACATTTAAAAAGAAAGTTAACGAAAATGATTGAGGACTTTCTGAGAGACTTGGGGACCTGGAGCATTTTGGGCGAACTTTAGATAATAAGCACATATTTTTTCCTAAAGGGTTTCTAATACTTTGTTAAAGAGTAGATCAATTTACCTTTGATTTAACAATGCATATAATCACATAAACAGTTATATCACACAAGACAGTTATATCAGACAACAATAGAATAATAAACAGTTTGTCCTAATTGGGTGATCCTTTTGAGCCAAGGGTTGGCCTAGCAAATTTGAAGGAAATATATGCTTTTTAAACCAATCAATTAACCCCCCAAATCTCCATAGATATATAGAAAGCCATGAGTGTTTGCAAAATATGCATAAAAGGATACAATTTTTACGGAAAGGGGAAATGACATAAAAAAGGAACAAAGTCCCGCGCAAGGGATGGAAAATTAACTCCAAGATGATCTTTCGTCGTCCTCGCCTTCTTAGATTTATCCACATCTTCCCATATGTGATATCTTTTGATGGTCAGGCGGCTCCCACATAATTGTACTTTGTTCTTGTAGGTCATCTTCCCTATGCTATCAATTTGAGAAGCCATGTGATCATCCAAATCAAGCAAACACTGTCTTGCATCATCAACCTCTTGCCTAGTTCGCTTTAACTCTTCTCTCAATTGGTGTATAGTTGAGGCAACCTCTATCTGCATCTATTGGAGCATCATTTCACCTCTTCAGAATTTGTCCTGAAGCTTGTGGAACCGGATCTGATGTTCTGACTCTACATCAACAATCTGTGTGGGTACATTTGGACCCAGAACCAATGTTCTGGCAATATTCTCTTTCAACTACTCTTTGTAGGTATCACTAACCTCCGGTTCATACCCAATACAAAAGAAAACTTCCTTCATCTTTCTTCTCCTCCACCCATCTACCATGTACTGTTTGAGTGGAGTTTCACCTTCTTTATATTCGGTGATAAATCTAACCATAGACGTCGTTTGCAGTGTTTCCTGCTTGATTTCAAACCACCTAAGAACCCCTTAGACCTGGAAGTACTAAAAAAGGCCATTCATTTCCTCGAGTGATGTATTTTCTCTGGCGAAGATATCTGATAAAACACTGAACAATGTCCTCTTTCAATTCTCTAAAACCCTTAAACCAAAATCCTGGAGATTGTATCCTCTTAAACTTGTGCAAGGACAACCAAATGTCATGTGATGATAAAAGATCTACCCTTGTCTGAGGGTCCGGCTGCTCTACTCTGGGATTTTTCAATAAATGTTTCATCATCCACCATTGCAAGATAAGGCTACACCCCTGGAAGAAACGATGCCTTCCTTGACACTTTCCCAAAGCCTTATATATTTCAACGATGATCATGGGAGCTAAAGTATAATACTTTAGTGGTTTTGTAATTTACTCCATAGAGAAAAAGGCGTGTGTCACCATAACGACTCTTGAATTAATGGTGCCATTTTCTCCTTGTGGGAACTCTATAGTTCCAAGCAAGCCCAAGGCAAAAGCAAATGCTCTTTTCTCTTTCCATTTTGACTCTGATTCGAACTTATGCCCAAACTTCTCAAAAACGTTATACTTTTCAAACTAGCGATATAACTCAAGAAAAAATATGTTATCTTCATCATGTTCACCCAACCAGGTATCATCACTGATTGAAAAGGCATCCTTGATCTCCTGACGGTTCCATACAGTAGGGGCTAGAATACTTTTGTCGGGTGCACTCTTTCTTTTCCTACACATATCAATGCTCTCATAATAGGTCATTACTTCTTCAATAGTGGGAGTCAATTCCATTTCCCCAAAGCGAAACTCCATGTTGCTATCATCCCAGAATGTTGATAGCACATAGATCATTTCAAGCCAAACATCCATCTCTATAAGCGAAGGTAGATGTTCGATATGTGTACTAACAATCTCTTTGTCTTTTCCATCTATATGAGTTGACCATGCTTTCATAAAGTTATCAGGTCCGGTAACCATCTTGAATTTTTTACAGGGGTATGATTGAGCCATTCCTATACGAAAGAAAACAAAAGTAAGTCTTCCCCTTACCCCAAAGGATAATTGATTGGATTAAACAGACATATATCTTTTCAACACATAAGCATAATTCGTCTATAATTAGCTTGTGGCCAATAGGCGCCGGGTAGGTTTTCTAATGGGCTCAATACCCTCGCAGGTATTGGGTCATCCTAGGCTCATACCTAAAAGAGTGTTTTGATTTTGTTCTATCCTAGGTGTCTAGAGTGGGTTTGGACCAGGTTTTCAAGCGGACGACTTAGGTTTAGAAATACAAATAGCCATCAGACGCCTAACATGCCAATAAACCGTCGTTTTCCCAACACGTGATTTGAAATAGAACAATAGGGGCCGAGACATCCATGAAACCCCAAACAATTTATATATTTCGAATGTGAAAATATGTCATGAAATGCAATAATTTAAAACTTGTGAAAATTTAAACACAGAAATAGTCAAACAGTTTAAATATTACAAACCCGAATAGTTATTCAAAGAAGTTAGTTCAAATATTTTGTTAGACCTAGATATATTCCCAGCGGAGTCGTCATTTCTGTTTTATCCCTTTCCAGATTTCATTTGAGAGAATGATTTTAACCTTTTGAAACTATTTTAAAAATTCAAGAAAATTTCAAAATAATTCTTTAAAGAATTTACAAAGTCGCCACTTAATTTTTACAGAAAATATCAAGAAAACTTAAAGATATTTCAAAGATTCAAAAACTAAAATAAATCTTTGAAATAAAAGCAACTGGGTAACGGTTTAATTAATGTCCTAAGAAGATTTTTAAGGCACTTAGGAGCGTCCGTTTAAAACGGTTCACCAAAAATCATGCAAAAAAGGTTGCTTTTATAAAATTGTTTGTTCTCATATTTAAAATTGACATTTGTTTATTCAAACGAGAGATATTCTACTTGAATTTAGTACTTAATCCGATATCAATTTTGAGAAAAATTACTAAATGTTCCGCTTAATTTGAGGAACATTACGAAATATCTTGCATGAGAAAATATTTTACTTAGTCGCAAGAAAGTTAGAATTTGAGAAAACGATCAAGGAAAATGCTAATGGAAAATTTCTACTTAATTCGCAGTTATTTCTAGAGAAATTATGGAATATTTTCTTGAATTTAAAAAGAAATCTATTTAAACTAGATTGCACATTCGAATTTAAGGAGGAAATAAGTTTGATTTTTATGGAAAAGAGGATTATATAATTATATATTATTATTATTATTATTGTCATAAAAATGGTCATTTTGTTATAAATAACACCTTTAAAAAATATTAAGAACGTATCATGTTAAAAAAATATTTTATCAATAATGAGAAGTTAGAATTTATGAGAAAGAAATTAACTTCTTGAGTTTAAAAAAAATTATTTTAACCCAAGTAGGCTATTAGTCATGTGAACAAGACAAGTGCTATTTTCAAATGGAGGGCTTAACAATTTTTTCTTTTAAAAACTAGTTTTTGGAAGAACAATCGAAAGAGCCACTTTAATCCGTTTAGACAAAATAAATTAGGAGAGAAAATTGCGAATCAAATATGGAAATCGAAGGAAAACAAAATAACAACAACATGAGAAAACACTGAATTAATTAATTAAAGTTAGTGCTAATACAATTAAATAAATATAAGTTGCAATTTATAACAGAATAAAAGATTAAAGTTGAGGTTGGACCCCTTTTTGGCCCATCAGTAGGCTGCCCAACCTTTGGGCTTGCAATTTTATGGACTTTTAAGTTCCATTTCTCTGCACGTATACCAGATATATATCACAACTCCATTTCCTTGCGTTTTTGTGTATATATTTTAAACACATACATACAACTTTTAGCCCCTCCCCCACCCCACCCCCCCACATAATCAGCTTCATTTTCCATTTTTCAACCGTATATCCTCAGCATATTGTTGTATATCTATGTATGCAACTTTGTTTCTCGACGGTTTTCGTCTATCTTTTGAATTTAGAGAAGGTTCGGACTCAACGGTAGACTGGGCCTCCACGACCCATTGAAGAAATGCAGGGATGCGGGTCCGACTAGACTCCAACGAGGATGCTCATCAAAAAGAAGAAGTAAACGATTAACTCAATTCGAAAGACTCTTGCATACAATTTTTGTAAGAAAAAAAAAAGCTCTCATTAACCAATGTTATTCAAAAGGGAAGAAATTAAATCTTTGAACAACTGCAGGCGATTAGAATAACAAAAAATGAAATGCTTCAATTTTGAGATTGTATTGAAAACAAGAACAACCTAAATTACTTTATTCCAAGGAAATAAAAAATATATCCTAACTAATTAATCGACTTAGACAAGACTAAGCTAACATTTACAATTATGCAACTACTCATTATCTCACTAAACTAACCAATTTACCTAAACTAATCAACTATTTACTTTATAATCTCAACACAGTTGAATAAAATTTTGTTCAAAAAATAGCTTGTTCATCAAATTTCAACAATCTAAACATGAGCAGAAAAAGGCACCATTATACAGATAAAATCTCCTTTTTATTAAATCACCATAAACCCTCAATATAGATGACTAAATCATGAGAAAGGAGATAGGTACTTGGAGAGATTCATTATCTCTACTTGAACTTAAATATTATCATTCAAATGTGACCATAGAGAAAGTAATAAACCAATATCATTCAAAACAGATTTCAGACTATCACAATGGCATACAAAGCAGATTCACTTTTTCCGGTGATCAATTCTAAGCCAACACATAACATGACTTCGACTTAGCATATTTTTCATCGAAAAATCAAAACCTTTTTTTTATTAGACGAGACCAGCCCACTCTCACAATTATTGCAAAATTCCAGACTTACTATATTCAAGAGTAAATAAGAAAAAAATGCAAGAAAGATGAAGTGCTTACAAAATACTAAAGAGAATTCATACAAAATCAAATAAGTCCGAATTCAACATGAGACGAAACTCTAGTTACAGGAAACAAACTGGGTGAAAAGTTCACCTTTTTGGAGCAGCGAACGAGTCTTCAAAACCTTATCGGAACAACTTCCACCACAATTTCAGTGCTTTAATGAAATTCCAACGATTTAGGATGAATTTTGAGAGTGCACTAAAAATTTCTCGGTTACGTAGGGTTAGAGGTGAGCACCTCCAGAACCCTCAAGTTTTTCCTCAAGAAATCCTCATTCCTTTTCATGGTGAAGAAAGGGCTATTTATAAATGAAATCTGGATTTTCAAATCCGGAATTAAAGTGAAATTTTTTTCAAAAAAAATGTGTGGATGGAGTTTGAATTCAAATTCAACAAAGAATCTCTTTCATATCTTGAATTAATGAAGAATTTCAGAACAATTTTCGTTGTATCACGGTTTGGGGACTATTTCTCTGCCATTGTTGGTTTCAACGGGTTGAAGAGCTAAGAAATGGTGACGTGGCTGAGTTTTGGGAATTGACGTTGTTTGTTGTTGAGGTTGTTAAACACCGTTTGTTGGAATGGGTTTTTCCATGGAAGTTGCTCGCAATTGTTGTGGTTGCTGGTGGTTTTTTGTACTCTGTTAACTGTTGTTGTTGTTGTGTTGGATATTGACAATAGGGGAAAAGAGGATAAAGGATGGGACATGGGCCGGGTCAGCTGATTTGAGAATTGGGCCTGATTGTTGTATTGGGTTGGAGGCTGATGGATGGTTGTTGGGCTAAGTTGCTGATGTAGTGTAGGAATGGGTAGGAATTTAGGCTAAAATAGTCATGAGTTACAATTTAAATCAACTTTATAAAAATTTTAATCACATAAAAATTTATTTGGCCAATTGTATTGCAACTACAGATAAATTGATTTCAATTGTGATCAAATTCAACAAATTAACGAAATTAAACCGCAATCCAACACAAATTAATACCTAATTTAATTTTGAGTTTCTTGGTTTGATAAAATCAAACAAATATATTTCGAATAAATTATTTTTGAGAGTAAATTACATTCAAATTAAGATTTTAACCATTTGAATCAACTTTCAAGATAACCCTTGATTAGAGTTCAATTTTTGTAACATGAGTATTTAAGCAACAAAATTGTATAATTCCGTAAACGTGAATACGAAAATATATCATCGTTACTTGAAATGACAAAATTACCCAAATAAATTTTTTGAAAAATATGTATTCGAATAAAGTAAATATTTTATTTTAAGATGGAGAAACTCGAAATTAATTTAGTCAAGGAGGAAAAAAATTAGGTGTCGACATTGATTTCTTGTGAGAAGTACGAAAGTATTGTTTTGAAAAATATT
>NC_061116.1:161444748-161447721 GCF_002878395.1 Capsicum annuum | reverse complement strand
CATTGATTTCTTGTGAGAAGTACGAAAGTATTGTTTTGAAAAATATTGATGTTTAAATGTGAAATCTTCTACCTTAAAGGGACGTTTAAACAAGTTAATACTTCAAAATGATAGGGCTATTATGAACATTATATGAAACGATTATGGTATTATATATATGACTTGAAAGTCCTGACCTGCTGATACCAATCTAATGAGTGTTTGTGAAAAAGACTTATTTTTTGTCAAAAGATAAATATTCATGAGAATGTAAGAATTGGGATTAAAGAGAATTATATAGTTCACTGAGAAGTGTAATTCCTCATAATCCGAAAGCCCAAAACCTGTGTTTTACCGACATAAGGATGGTTCGCTCCTTAACGGGATAATCTCATGATGTTTCCCTCTATGAGGATTATATGATATGATGTATAAATGACATTTATTTTAGTCATTACGACAAACATGGATTGAAGCCTCGCCAATTGGGTACAGACCGAATCCATATAACCCGTGGATTACTTATATCGGTGAAACTACATAGTTTAGAGTTTGAAGTTTAATAACTGGTTATGCTTTATGCATTTGAGTTACTTGTCCTATATTTTCCCTTATTATGTTTAATCGTAAGTTTTATCACTTGCTTTATAGTTTTTTTTGTCTCTTTCCCTGGGTTGCATACCAACAATCATCGTATTGACCATCTGCATTATTTTATAATGTAGGTCCGGAGACATTTTCTCGTGGTTTTATGTAGCATTAGAATTTTTGGGACACCATAAGCAAGTAGTGAGTCCTCCATCTCCTGAAAGGCATATGTTTTCGTCTTATTTAGACTTTAAGTGGTTCATTTTTATGATATTGTCGGGGCCATATCCCCACTTAGGATGTTCATTCTTAAATTTAGAGGCTTCATAAACTGATGTGGTTAATTTTATCATGTTTTTGTTCCCGAGTTTGGGCTTATTATCCTAATTAAGTTGGATTTCCTTTTATTGAGTTCATTTACGGAATTATTATTGAACATGCTTTTAATGATATGATAAAGGGTCCTCTCGAACCTTCATTAATTTAGGATGCCCGTTATGTCCAGAGTCTAGTCCTGAGTCATGTCACAACTATATTTAGAAATTAAAGATAGTGTAAAAGAATATGTACAAGTATAAAACTAAAATCTTGAATACAACATTCATGTTATAGTTAAACTTAAACTTAGGATAGGAAGAAAGCTAACCCGTCAAAAATTTCTAAAAGCAATCCACCCGATCATGCACCCATACAGTTTTAAATTAACCCCGCCCACATAGGTTTTAAATTAACCCCGCCCACAAAGGTTCAGAATCGCAACGCCTTACAGACTACAATGCTCCATTGCCATTCCAAATAATATTTAAATAATTATAAAAATCACAAAGTAATAAACTTTTTCCTTTACTTATGTTGCTTTTGTTTAGAGAGGGGGAACCATTTTAATTTTTGAAATAGAATCCAAAATAAATAGATGTGGTCACTTGTGTTGCTTTTGTTTAAAGAGGAGAAATTCTGATTTCTTGAAATTGAATCTAAAGCGAATAGATGTAGTGAAAGCTCACATTACCATAAATAGTTATTATTTAGATAAACGTTTTCCTGTACTACTTTTAATAGCATCTGATTTCATTTTATTTTGCTAAATCAATATGTCATTGTTTCGAGGGAGGTGGAACTCAATTGTAAAGCTACATGTAAAACTATTTTTTTCCTCTTTTGTTTGCCTTGGTTGTGCGATATTTTTTATGAATAATTAACTAGATTGGTTAGTCCATATAAGCTATAAATGCAAAATAGCCCTACTTTTTTTTATTATTCATTTTAAACAGTTACTAGAATTTATAGTTAACTTTTTTATCTGGCTACTTATAGCTAGGGGTGGACATGGTACTGTACGATACGGTATTTTAAACTTCGGTATGGTAATTTTGATTTTTGATATCTAAGAGAACAATATCATTACCATACTAAATTAGCTTGGTATGAATAGGTATTTTTAAATCCGATTTTGGTATTTTACAGTATGGTAATTCAGTAACCATACTTATTTGATTTCGACTTATATATATTGATATAAGAAAAACTATAACTTTAAACTTTAAAAATGTCTCAATCATATCACATTAACAACTATATTTGTTAATCAATTACACAAAAGAACATTTTAATCACGATTGAATAGTGTAAGATACAAACTCTGAACAACATTACCTAAACTTAAGCATAGTACTCCTAAGTAATAAATTTCCCAAAAAATTTATTTTTGGATAAAAGTTCCTTTTTATGTTCAGTTGGCTAATGGATATTATATAAATATATTTAATAATATTAAATATAATATAGATTTTATATATTATTAAAAACTTCTGTGCGGTATACGATATTTCGATATTTATTGTATAAATATTATATACCGTATCAAATATCAAAATAATTTAAAACTCCTACCAAATATCATAATATTTATACCGTGATATAAAATTTTTTGATTTTAATATAATATTCGGTGTATTCCGTATCATGTCTACCCCTACTTATACCACAGGCAGGGCAAGTTAATAGGATAGAATTTAGGAATCTTTTAGTTATCCAAATTGAGAAAATATAGGGTGTGTTTGGTATGAAGGAAAATGTTTTCCATCTAGAAAATATTTTCCTGAAAAACTAGTTGATTTCTTACTTATTTTCTTATGTTTGGTTGGTGGGTGAAAATATTTTTCGAAAAATATTTTCTAGTATTTGGTTGGTGAATGAAAAAATATTTTTCAAAAAATACATTTTAGTGTTTAGCTAAAGCGTAAAAATATATTTTAGAGTCCTTTTGTAAAAAAATAAATTAAAATAATTAAATCCTTTTTTGAGAAGGGGGTTGGTTGGCGAGTGGGTGGGGGTGTCAGAATAGATAGTAGGGTGGGATAAGAAAAAGTTTTGAATTTATTTTGTTAAGAAAAAAATTAAAAAATT